>NC_043715.1:6929599-6978785 GCF_006229205.1 Suricata suricatta
GTCCTGGCCTCTCCCCGTCCTGGCCTCTCCCCGTCCTGGCCTCTCCCCGTCCTGGCCTTTCCCAATCCTAGCTTCTCCCAGTGAGCAAACACAGAGTGGGGTTTCCCACAGTGGCTTCTCGGTCGTCTGCCACAGTCTTGGGAAGCGTGATGCCATTGAAGGGGAGACGACTTGAGGGCAGCTCAGGGTGAGGGCAGAGTCGGGGCGGCCTCTGGGGCACACCTGTGCTCTGCATCTCTGAAAATGCAGGGCCCCTGTTAGCCCTTCAGGTTCCATGTGAACTCAGGCCCTCGGGGCTGAGGGGGGAGGCTCTCCCCCTTTGTGTGGTGCAGAGCAGGTGCACTTCCCAAGTCACCATCGGAGGTCTGAGCCCAGGGTCCTGATGGAGAATACACAGGTCTGTTTTCCTCAGATGGTTTCATGGTTTATTTGGTCAGATGGTCTTTTTGGGGGCTAGTTTTGCCTGTGCTTCTGCAGAAAGACCGTGGGCTTTGGATTCACAGAGGAGCCCCCACCACCCCTATTATTCTATATCTTGTCATCCTGTGTTTCCCCATCTGTCACTATTTTATTTAGGCGATAGTTTGCTTGTTTACTTTTCATCTCCTGGACATGAAGCAAACTCTGTGAGGGCAGGGACCTTATGTCGCTGATTTTTATTACATCCCCTCATCTAGCATGTAGCTGGCCCATAGGAGGTGAGAAATAATTAGATTTCGGATGAATAAATACAGTGGGGGGGGAGAGCTGGGCTCCAATCCTGACTCTACCATGTAAAATCTTTGTGGCTTCCAGCAAAGTTATTCACTTTTCCTCGCCTGCAAAACAAAGAATGGCAGTTTTCCTAGGACTGCTGAGAAATTCCTAGACCACACGTAGAGCTGCTCACAAAAGGTAAACCTCGCCTCCTCCCCTCTAATAGGTTCGTAAATTAGCACCTTGACCTGGCTGCCGGACAGGAGGATTTTGGTCAAACCTCTCCCAGTCCAGAAGGTGCTGTTTTGCAAGGGCCCCGAGCTCCTGACTTGTCATGGGCGGGAACCAGTGTCCCCTGAAAGCTGTTTCTGAGACACGCTCACGTCCGCCAGCTGGGCCGTGGCACCGGGCACAGGTCTGCCTGGGCTGCACAGAACCTGGAGCCAGCTCCAATTAGGGAGCTCTGGCTCAGAGCTGAAGGCTTTGAGGTTAACCTTGAAGAAACAGCTCCCTCTACACCAGCCTTTTAATTAAATGCTCTCGTTTACTTTCCGGAGTTCACTGAATCATTTCACCTGCATCACAGGGACTTGGCGAAGCCCGGTTGCCTTGAGTAACAGAAAAGTATACAATGAGGAGGCTTCAAGGAAGCTGTCAGGTGACATGGGCCCTGCCACTCCTGTGCCCCTTTGTGACTGGCCGCTCCCCTGGATGGGGACCCAGCATGGGGGAGGAGGGGTCTGGGGAGCCACCCCTGCTCCCTGCCTTGGCCTCGGTTCTTGAGGTTCCAAGACCCACCTAAGTAAGGATGCGAGTCCACCCCGAGGGTGACCCAAGGCTCCGGGGGCCAAGGAACAATTCTCGAGGACTTCTTGGTGCGCACGTATTGGGTTGTGCTCTGCTGTGTGTGATGGCGTCCTGCCCTGAAGACACTCAGAGTATTGTTGGTGAGACAGGGTTCATGCAGAAAATATTACTGGAATACTTTTGTGCTGAGTGGGGTGATAATGATTATAAAGCAAGAAGAGCCACCATTTCTTCATTGCTTATTCTGTCCTGGGCCCTTTAAATATATTCTCTCTCTTTTTAAAAATTTTATTTATTTTATTAAAACAATTTTTAAAAGTTTATTTATTTTGACAAGGACAGAGACAGTGTGAGTGGGGGAGGGGGCAGAGAGAGAGAGAGAGAGAGAAAGAGAGAGAATCCCAAGCAGGCTCCATGCTGTCAGTGCAGAGCCTGATGCAGGGCTCAAACTCATGAAATCAGGAGATCATGAGCTGAATCCAAACCAAGAGTTGAATGCTTAACCAACTGAGCCACTTGAGCACCCCACATATGTCCTGTCTCCTAATACTCGTGACCTGCTCTTGGAGGATCAGGAACAGGCATGGTCACTCTGTCCATGCTGTCCTTTTCCAAGGTTGGGGGCCAGCTTCTGGTTGGGTTCCAGCATCCCAGCCAGAAAAGGTTCAGCAATGGTTCACACATAGTCTGACCCTCTGTGTGTTTCCTTAAACCCCTCCTCCCACACCACTGAAGCCCATCCCGAAGGGGGCGGTCACCCACCACCCCAGCAGGAATGGTGACACTCAAGATTTTCAGACCTTCACCAGCATTTGAGCCTCAGGCTCACCCAACCTCAGGAGGCTCCTGGTGATGGATGACCCCTTGGGTTGTCTGGACCCAGGTTTTCGAAGCCTGTGTGCTGAAGCAGGGGTAGCAGTTTGGGGTGGGCCCAGCAGATGGATTTTTTAAAAATATTTTTAACATTTATTCATTTTCGTGAAGGGGGTGGGCAGAGACAGAGAGGGACACACAGAATCTGAAACAGGCTCCAGGCTCTGAGCTGTCAGCACACAGCCTGACGTGGGGCTTGACCTTGGGAACAGTGAGATCATGACCTGAGCCGAAGTTGCATGCTTAACCGACTGAGCCACCCAGGTGCCCCAGCAGGTGGATTTTTAACAGTTCTTCAGGTGATCCTGATGCATGGTCAAGTGTAGGAGCCGCTGGTCTGGGTTCTCAAACCTGCCTGCCTGTCAGAATCTCCTGAGAGCTGTTTTGTGGGGTTTTAAAAATTCATTGTTATTAACTCAATTTTAAAATAAAATAAGCTTCACTTTTAAAACAGCTTTAGATTTACAGAGGTATTGGTTCGATGATACAGAGAGGTCCTCTGTACACCACACTCTGCTTCCTCCTCACGTCTTACATTAGTGTTATGCTTTTGCTACAGTGATGGACCAGAAACAATGCATCATTATTAACCAAAGTCCACGCTTTATTCAGGTTTCCTTAGTTTTTGCTTAATGTCTGTTCCAGAAACCCATCTAGGGATTGTCGGGTCTCCTTAGGGTCCTCTGGGCTGTGACAGTTTCTCCAACATTCCTGGTTTCTGATGACCTTGACGGATTTGAAGGGTACTGACTTCAAACACTGTTGACTTTGGTCTTCCTCACCTGGCGGGGGGAGAGGGAGCTTTGACTTCTCCATCTGCCCACGTCAGGTACCTCCACCATCCAGTTACTGCTCCCAACCCCGAACTTTCCACACTGTGCCGTGTGGAAGGAAGTCACCAGGCACAGCCCATGCTTAGAGAGTGGGCCCTTAGGCTCCCCCTCCCTGTGGGCAGACAGTCTCCATAACCTGGAATTCTTGTGCATGGGAGATTCGCCTCTTCTCACCCATTTACTTATTAATTTAATGATTTACTGACAGCAGTATGGACTCCTGGGTATTGGTTTTAGACTGTCAGTTAGATTGCAATACTACTTTGCCGTGTGGCTCAAGTTGGCGCATCTGTGGCCACTGGGAGCTCGTTCAGTCGGCTCCTGTGTCCTTTTGACGTGCCTCTTCGCTGGGCAGGTTATTCTTGTATTCTTTTTCATTGTTTGCTACTTCTTTTCAGCCCCTCCAAACTTATCTCATGTGTTTCCTGCCCCAGGCTCAGAGTCAGCCATTTCTCCAGGTTGTCCTGGTTCCTTTTATTGAGAGTGGTATCCGAGACCAACATCTGGGCCCTCGATGTGCCCGCTGCTGTTGGCATGTCACTGGTTCTGGGCCCTCTTCACTGACAGAGCAGGACATACCTGCGTGTGTGCACACACATTCCTGTAACTATGAATGTAAGTGTCTCTGCATTACGCTGAACGTGAGTTCACACTGCTGCCTTCCAGCTGAATCCGCCACCTCCTGAATCATTCTAGCCCCCTCCCCTCGCTGATCTGTACCCTCACACTCTGGTGGTCAGAAGTGCGGTTCCTTCCACCTGCGTCCATGCACTGAATTGTCCAGTTCCAGCACGCCTGGATGACGGTATCAGAATTCTGAACCCTCGCCCACCTCCCTGGGAATGGGCTCCCCAATTGCAACACAGCGTTTCTCTAACAGGCTGTTTTGCCTTAGTTTTTGACAGACTTCAGTCATTCCTAGAGTTTCTGAGGTGCTGAGCCCCTCCCGCCCCCTTCAGTGAGGTTGTTTCTTTTCTTTTTATTTTTTTTAATGTCTATTTATTTTTGAGAAAGAGAGAGAGACAGAGCATGAGTGGGGAAAGGGCAGAGAGAGAGGCAGACACAGAATCCAAAGTAGGCTACAGGCTCTGAGCTGTCAGCACAGAGCCCGACGCGGGACTCGAACCCACAGATGGTGAGATCATGACCTGAGTGGAAGTCGGACGCTTAACTGACTGAGCCACCCTGACGCCCAGGGTTGTTTCTTTCGTACACTTGTCACACGGTTAGATTCTTTGATCACATTTCTGCATTCTGTCCTTAGATCCCTCCAGTCTTGTAAATGTATGTATTTTAAATGCATACTTTAAGTCTAACTGTCTGTGCTGCAAAGTTCATTGGGTTTTGACAGATGCTTAATGTCCCTCCTTCACCGTCTGTGTATTCTAGAAAACAGCTTCCCGCCCTCAGAAATCCCCTGCACTTCAGCATTCCGCCTGCTCTGATTCTGCCTGATCCTGGTAACCACGGATCTCTTGCCTGATTCTCTCCCGTTGCCTTTTCTAGAATGTCATGTGATTGGAATCATGCAGTGCGCAACCCTTCACACTGGCCCCTCTCACTTAGCAATCTGTGTTTAAGATTCATTTGTGGTTTTTTTGTGGCTTGATAGCTAATTTTCTTTTTATTGCTGAGTAATATTCCCTTATACAAACGTGCCAATTGGTTTATCCACTCTCCTAATTGAAAGACGTATTGGTTGCTTCCAGTGTTTGGTAATTATGAATAAAACTGCAGTTTGTTTGGTTTGTTTTGTGGTTGTCGGATTTCAAAGCCGGGGGTTCCTTGTGGCTGAAGGCACTGGAACAGACGCTGAGGCTCATGGGTATCGAAGATCGTATGGGGGCCTTCGAAGAGCGCTCTCACACTTGGAGCTGTGGTGATTAAGCCCTGAGCTGCTCTCCACCCCGAACAGAGGAGGGTGCGTGGGGGCTGGGGGGTCCCAGCCACATCCAGCCCTCTTGGTGAAAATCTGAATGTCCTGTGACCATGCTCTCGCGTGATTGCTCCTCTACCCGTTGCTCACTTTGTTTGTCTGATTTGGGAAGGCTCTGCTCTGACCAATGGGGGACTGAACCTGCACAGCCCCGTGAAGAGGAAGCTGGAAGCAGAGAAGGACTATGTCTTTGACAAGAGGCTCAGGTACAGCGTCCGCCAGAATGAGAGCAACTGTCGGTTTCGGGACATCGTCGTGCGGAAGGAGGAGGGTTTCACACACATCCTCCTGTCCAGCCAGACCTCGGACAACAACGCGCTGACCCCTGAGGTGAGAGACGGGGGGCCCGGGGGGAGGCTCAGGCTGGAGAGGGCTTCTCGTTCGGAACGGGGCCCTGGCTTCTTCTTTGTTCCGTCAGGGAGCCGATCAGAATAGCCAGCACACATGCAAGGTGCACTGTGGGCCGCAACGTGCTGATCACTTCACATTCATTGTCTAGTTCACCTTCATGAGCAGGTAGTGACCCTGTCCCGTTTTACAGACGAAGACCCGGTAAACGGAGAGATTCAGAAAATCCACCAGGGCCACACAGTCAGAGGACAGCCCCAGACCCAAATACTGTATCTTGGGTATTTCCAGTGTGTCAAATTTTTTTGCTTTGGATGGAATTATATTTACTCAGCTCTCTGGCTTTTGGTTTGTTTTTTTTTTTTTTTCAGTTGAGCTATAATCCACATGCCATAAATTTCCCTCCTTTAAAATGCACATTGTTTAGTCTATTCACAAGGTTGTGCAGCCACCGCCACGACCTGGTTCCAGAACATTTCCGTCACCCCCAAGGAAACCCTGTGTCCATCAGCGTCCCCTCCGCATTCTCCCCCACCACGTCCCTGGTGACCACGAATCTACTTTCTGTTGCTACAGATTTGCTGATTCTGGACATTTTATATAAATGGAATCGTATGGTCTGTGGTCTTCAGTGACTGGCTTCTTCCTCCATGAGCCTGAAGGCTCATCCTTGCTGTAGCGGGTCGGTGCACCATGACTGTCCGCGGTACGGATACGCCACATTTTGTCCCTTAGTCATTCAATGATGGACATTTGTGTTGGTTCCACTTCTGGCTACTGTGTTATGACTAATGTGGGCACCAACATGTGTGCACAGGTTTTTGTGCAAACGAGTTTTCAGTGTTCTTGGAGATATTCCTCATCACAGAGCCACTGGGTCATACTGTAACTCTGGAAGGAACTTTTTGAGGAACTGCTGGACTTTTTCACAGCGGCCGTGTATGAGGGCTCTAATTTCTCTGCGTCCTCATCACCACTTGTTATCATCTGTCCTTTTTATCATAGCTGTTTGAGTGGGCGTCGGGTGGCATGTCACCGCGGTTCTGATTTGCATTTTCCTGATGACTAATGATGGTGGGCATCTTTTCGTGGGCTTATTGGCTATTTGTCTTCTTTGGAGAAATGTCTGTTCACATCCTTTGCCTATTCTTAAAACTGTTTTTAATTGCTGAGCCTTAAGACTTCTCTATCAGATGTAGGATTTGAAAAGATGCTCTCGTTCTCTGAGTTGTCTTGTTACTTTCTTGTTGGTGTCCGGGGATGTACAATGTTTAGAATTTTGATCAAGTCCATTTTACCTGTTTTTTTTTCCACCTTACCTTTTTAATTCTAATCATGATTATACTTTAGGAGAACAGAACGGGGAAACAGTGCATACTTAGTGCTGTGATGTAGACAACACCATTTAAGATGTTGTCTGTGAGGGACCTAGGGGAACAATGAAGACATAAGATTAATATTTTCTAAGAGATCTTTGGTGGTGCAAATGTGGGGAAAGATGCACCCAAGCAGCCCTCTCCAGCTAGACTGACCTGGGACAGGTGGTAGAGTAGTAAATGACAAAACGGAAACAGTACCGGGTACCAGTGCCCTTTGTGCTTTGTGTTTACTGTTCACCTCATTTCCTCCTCCCAGGAGCCTTCTGATGTAGGGTTCTCACGACCCACCTCTTACAGATGAGGTGATGCAGGTTTAGAGACCTTTGCAGGCCGAGGGTCATGCAGCTTCATGGAATATAACCTTCAGGGAGCAGGACCCTTGCTACTTGTGGCCACTGTATGGTTTCTTACACTCAGCCCAGTGCCTGGGCTCCCGGTGGAGGACAGCGCAGTCCACACCCCCTCTCCCTGTCCCGGGGTATCCTGCACTCTCTGATTTCCGGAGGAGCAGAGAAGACCCAGAGGGTTCACTGCAGGGGCGTGTTCTGCGGGGACACAGTCAAGGAGTGGCAATTCCCCCAGACTGGGCCTGGTAGCGGGGTCCGGCGTTGCCCAGTGTATCTGGTATACTTGGGGAGGCCGGGCAAGTGGGCTGGGGCAGGAGATGCTGTGTCCTTGAACTTGTAAATCACGTGTCTTCTCATTGCGATTGACGTGAACTATAGTTCCTTCAAGGGACTGTGAGTGTGACAGTCAGGAATGATTGCCAGCCTGTAAGGGAAGAGATGGAGCTAAAACCTGTGCAGTTTGTGGGACCCGTGACCACCTGTTGTCCCTCCTTCAAGCCTGGTGTTTTGGGGTCTCTCTCTTGCATGTTCAGGACCCACCTGAGGGTTCTCTGGGGCATAGACCTCTGTGGTTTACCCCCAAGGCTGCCCTTCCCATATTTACACATATGGAAACCTTGTTATTTTAAGCTCCTCATAAAACATTCACATGAGACCAATTCTTTTTGGATTTTTTCCTACCTCACTATATTTTAAAAGCATGCTTTTAAAAGGCACTGTGTTTTCCTTCCGTAAATCGAATAAATATGAAGTCTCCTGGTTCATTACACCTCTTTGGAGCAGCTTGGCCACTAACCATTGCCTCCTCACCACAGACGACATGTGGCATCCAGCCCATGTCAGGTGCACAGGTTCTCCGCTCCCAGGATGCAGGCTTGGATAATTAGGGGTTCCATTCCTAATTGGTGTCTGTCAGTAACAGAACAGGAGGAGAGTGGAAAGAAAATATTGATCTGGTGTTTTCAGCTGTCTCAACAACCTAAGCGGATTGACTCTACCCATAAGCTGGCCAACGGGGTAAAGCAGCCCTGAAAGAAAGATCCCAGCGGAAGGAAGAGGAGGTGTTAGCAGGGCAGTATAGATTTCGGAGGCGAGTAAACTAGGTTTGCATCCTGCCTCCAGCCCTCACCTTGGGAAGGTACCTTGCCTCTTTCGAGCTTCCTCATTTATAGAAGTTATACTATCTCGCGCTTGTGGGATTAGAGATCATGCCTGCAAAGAGGCTCACAGAACGCCCGGCACACAGGAAGCATTCCCCAAATGTTCTCAGCCTTGTTAAAATGAAACCGAGGTGATTTAATGGTCTCCAGCAGACCACCCTTCCTTATTCATGGAGCAGCTGGGAAGAGGCCACCCTGCATGTCCTGATTGAATTTCTTTTTCTAGTCGTACATGGGACATTGGTTGGATTGGCCTCATGGGCAGAAATTCGTACTTTACTGGGTGTGTTAACTAGATTCTGAGGCTAGCGGGTATGTTGTAATATTTCTCCTGTCTGTAATATTGCAAAGAACCAGGAAGATAATGAAAATGCCCCTTTAGGAAAGAGCCAGCAAAATAGATCGCCCAAAGTGCTGGTGATTAAAAGCTCATCTACTCCTCCCTTGCGAGAAGACCCAAGCCCTCGCTCAGCTCTGGGTTTTCTGCAGCGCTCTTAGACTCGACAAGCCACACCACCACC
Organism: Suricata suricatta; assembly: GCF_006229205.1. Lineage (NCBI taxonomy): Eukaryota > Metazoa > Chordata > Mammalia > Carnivora > Herpestidae > Suricata > Suricata suricatta. Next base: position 6,938,500 of record NC_043715.1, read on the forward strand.
TTCCACGGGGGCACAGTGGACACACAGGAGTCACAGGTCACACCCTCTGGGTCACACCCACCAGATCCACACTGCCCCGAAGGCCTGTTAGCTTTAATCCTCGAATAGCCCGCTCTTAGGCTTTTTTCTCCCTGTTGCCGTCATGACCGTTATATTCTGGACTGTTGCATCAACCTGCTAACAGGTGTGCTCTTTCATGTTTCCTTCCCTGCAGTCCATTCTCCTCACAGCAGGCAGAGTGATCTGCGGGAATGCAAATCTGATCGAGTCACCCCTTCTACACACGCACTCGCACATGCACGTGTGCATGTGTGCCTTTGCATTTCAAATACGTCTGTGGTTCCTAGCCACACTCATTAAGAATCAAAACCACTCATATGGGCTGCTGAGGCGAGTGTGTTCTGACCTGCCTACCTCTGCAACCCTCCTCACCTTGTGCCACACATCCTCCTTCTTTCCTTCTGGACTCCAATCAGCCTGGCTTGCTTTCATGCCCATACCTGCCCCAGGGTCTTTGCACATACCCATGCTTCTGATGGAAACAGCCTTCCCTTCCTCCTTGCCTATGGCCTTACACTTCATTCAGGTCTCAGCGCAGCCACCACATCTGCGGGAGTGTCCCCCATTCCCTGCCCAGCTCCCTGCCCCGGTTACATCCTTCTCTCAATATGCACCCCTCCCTTCTGGAACTTGTTACGGTTGTTAGTATACATGTATTTGTGTGGTAGGTTGTTAAATATCTGGTTCTCCTATTACACTGTAAACCTCCTGAGGAGGTAAATACCATGCTACTCATTCAATTCAGTAAACACTTATTAGGTTTTGTTTATATGCAAGGTTCTGGACTAGGTGTTACAAGGGTTATACAGATGAGTAGAAGACTGTTTTAGCTTTTAAGGAATTGTATTAGTTATCTATTACTGCATAGCAAATTGCCCTAAACTTAGCATCTTAAAACAGTGAACATTATTTCACAGTTTCTGTGGGTCAGGAATCCCGGCATGGCTTAGCTGGATGCGTCTGGCTCAGGGTCCGTCAAAGCCTATAGTCAAGGTGCATTGTCTGAGGCTGCAGTCTCACCTGAAGGCTCAGTGGAGGCGGACCCACTTCTGAGCTCACCCAAGTGCTGATGGCAGGTGTGAGGTCGTCACTGGCCAGAGACATCAGTTCCCTGTTATGTGGTTACTTCGTATGGGCTCCTCCTGACGCGGCAGCTTGCTTCCCCAGACGGAGAGCTCCAAGAAGGAGAGACAGCAAAGGAGGACGGCCAAGGCCAGCTGTGCCCTTGCATGTCCCAGTCTCCTCTTGAAAGGGACATCCCGTCCCTCTTGCTGTATTGTGGTTAGATGTGAGTCACCAGGTCTAGTCTACCCTCAAGGGGAGGGATGCCACAAGCATGCGACTACGATGGAGGGGGAGCTGAAGGCCATCATGGAGGCCGCCTACCAGGGATTTACATCAGGCAGGAAGTAGGGTGAGGCAAAGATGCTCACAGTCTACAAAGGGGCATGTCACAATGTCTTAGAAGGGATTTTAGACACTTAGGGTATTGGAAGAAGGAAAAGTTTGGATTTAATCAGGGATATTAGGGGAAGCATTCATGAAGGTGGTCACAGCCACGATGGACCCTAAGTGGTTGATTTCAGCAAGTAGAGATGAAGTAGAGAGAGGGACTCTGGTCTGCTGGCCCTTTAGACCCACTTCTTATTTATTTATTTTGAGAGAGAGAGTGAGGAAGAGAAAGGGTGTGAGAGAAAGAGAGAGAGAGCATGCACATGGGAAGGGCAGAGAGAGAGAATCCTAGGCAGGCTCCATGCTGTCAGAGCAGAGTCTGATACGGGGCTCAGACCGACAAACTGTGAGATCATGACCTGAGCTGAAATCAAGAGTCAGACACTTAACCGACTGAGCTACCCAGGCGCCCTTAACCCCCTTGGGATGAATTTGGTTATCTGCTCCCAGCACATGGCGGATCAGAAGGTGGAGGTAGCTGTGAGGGGTGCCCATTCTCCAGCAGATACATCTGGAGGAAGGGGTAACTATCGAGGGCAGTAAATCTCAGGAACATATCTGGGGCTTCAAAATGCATAGAAGTCTTGGATCATTTGTTACAGTGGCATCCCCTGGGAGCCTCTGAGGGGACTGGTCTGTTGCAGGCTAGCAAGTGACCATTGAGAGGCATTTATGTGTGTGCAGCATATCCTGTTTAGGAAGGCAAAATAAGTAATCATTTTAGAATGTTTCACTTTATTTTTTTTTTTATTTATTTTTTAGAGACAGAGAGAGACAGTGTGAGCAGAGGAGGGTCAGAGAGAGAGGGAGGTACAGAATCGGAAGCAGGCTCCAGGCTCTGAGCTAGCTGTCAGCACAGAGCCTGACGCGGGGCTCGAACCCACAAACTGTGAGATCATGACCTGAGCCGAAGCTGGATGCTCCACAGACTGAGCCACTGAGGTGCCCCAGAATTGTTTCACTTTAAGCAGACTGATTGCCTTGTACAATCTGGGGCCCTGATCTAAGGATGTAGAACCTCCAACCATCCATCCGAATTGGATTATCAGCACAAGAAAGGCAAAGGAAAGCTCTACTAAGTAGACAGAACATTCTTGAAATTACAGTATATACTCTGACTTTGCGCTTCATTCATAAAGGAGGTGGCCATTTTGTTTGATTTTGTCTTTACTAATTGACTAGTAAATGTGACCTCGGAGAGAGAGGGCACTCTCTGGGTCATGTGTAGAGTGGCAGCTCACGTCTTCACAGCAGAATTTTCTTTTATTTGCCTCTCAGAGAAACAGAGCTCATGGATTGTTCAGATCGTGTCTATTTCTGGAGGCAGATGTTTTAAAGGACCCACAAGATAGCGGCCTCTTTGCTTGTTTGATGTTCAAAATGAAATCTGTGGCACGCACCCGGTGAGAATGGAAAATGCCTTCCCACCGCCCTCACAGAGCACCAGCTGGGAAAGTCCCTATTTAGATTGACATCCAGCCCTACTTTTTTCCACTAAAATTCACCCATTACTGAAATCATCCTACAGTATGGAGTCGTAGAAAGAGAAGGGTCCTGGGGGTGAGATTTGCACCATGGTTCTGCCTCTTGCTGCTGACCTCGGGTGACTTACGTCACTTCTCTGAGTTTCCTTGCTCTCCCTGCAAGATCAGGGTGCCCTTCCCTTCTGGATGGGATTACGGTTTGGAGAAAGATGGTGACAACTACTTGATGTAATCCCCAGCACCTCCAAGGGCTTCATAAGTGGGTTCTTTAAAAAGCCTAATTAAAAAAGATCCGCTCTCATAATATTTTCCCGTTGTTCCCTATGACGATACCTACCGAAAAGTTAACAACGATCCTTTAAAAGCCTGTTCACTTATTGTCTCCTCAGTTGGACTCTCAGCTCCACCCAGGCAAGTGCATGCCTTTTTTTCTCTCACCATGCCTTTTCTGCACTTATTTTCCCCTCCTTCCCTAACTTCAGTTGGATTGAGTGATTGAGCTTTCTTTATTGTACCCCCCCTCCCCGTTCATTGTAATCCATGTACTTTTAAGATGTTATCCTTAAGTTACAAACACATGGTGAACCCTAAATGTGACCGGCGCCTCTTCACCACTCGCAGACACAGAACCTTGGCATGTGGCTGTCATTCCTCTCTCATCGTGTGCAATATTGTCGCCTGGACTCCGGTTCTACCCTTGTGCAAACCCTCACCTCAGTTGCTCAATATCAGTATGATGGTTTTATAGTCATTCTTATATTGATTTGTCAACACCTTCACCACGTTTCTTTGCTGGCTGTTATTATCCCTTGCATGTCAGGTTTCTTTTCCTTTTTCTTTCTGAATATAGTTTTCTTCCTTCTGAAGTGCATCCTTTTTAAAGTCTCTCAGTGAGGGTTTAAGAGTGGTAAACATCCTTTTGCCAAAAATGTCTCATTTTTACCCTCCCTTTTGAATGATAGTTTAGCTGGATACAGAATTTCTGTTTGACGGTTGTTTTCCTTGGCGTCTTGAAAATTTTATGAGTTCTGATGCCAAAATCCACTTCCCACATGTCGCCTACGACCCGTGCAAAAACCTTAGTTGAATTAAGGGCAAGCAAGAGTATGATTAAACCTGGCCTCCTTGAGAAGGCTGAGACACCTCACCTGGGCTGCGCATAGGAATTTTTCCCCCACACCTTTGAAAAGGGCTACACGTGTAAATGCTGGAAGATTTGAGAGATATACCAGGGATTACACGGCTCTAAGCCGGGCTTGCAACCCCGTGGCCAGTGACCTCACCGCCACCTTCTTAGTACTCTGTGCCGACTCTGGGGATGCTGTAGGGGAGCTCTGGTTTTGGTGTTTCTTTGCTTAGCCTGGGTGTGGCTTGTATTCAGGGGAGCCTTCCTGCACAGGAAGGGAAGATGTACTCGTGTCTGCCCTCGGGGGTGAGGCCTCTGGCAGGCTTGAGGTCTGAGAGCCCCCGGCTCCTGGGTGCACACTTAACATCCCCACAAATCCGTCTCTGCCTGCAGATCATGAAGGAGGTCCGGCGAGCGCTGGGCAACGCGGCCACGGACGACAGCAAACTGCTGCTTCTCAGCGCGGTGGGCAGCGTGTTCTGCAGTGGCCTGGATTACTCCTACCTAATTGGCCGGTTGTCCAGCGACCGGAGAAAGGAGAGTACCCGGATTGCTGAAGCCATCAGGTGAGCTCTGCTCATGTTTGGACACTTTGGGACCTACCTCTTTTTTGCCAAACGTAGCACATAAAAATACAGGCTGCTCTGTAAAATGTGAATTTCAGACAACAAAGAATTTTTTTTATCATAAGTATAGCCTATACAATATTTGGGATATACTTATACTAAAATTTTTGTTGTTGTTGTTGTTTATCTGGAATTGAGATTTTAATTGGGTATCCTGTATTTTTCTGCCCAAATTAGGGGTGCCTTTCTTCTTTAGATCTTACTTTATTCTTTCTCTCAAAAAGAGATTTTATTTCCTTATGTTAATTAAGTGCAGTGTCTGGTAATGCCCATGTGTTACTCCGTACCACTCCCACCCTCTGCCCAATGGTGGAGTGTTGGGTTTTCTGGGTGTCCTGTGTCCTGGAGCTGATGTGGCTCAGCCCTGGGGAGAGGATGGAGGGCTACCCAGGGGCTGGGGGTCTGCAGACCTAGTCAGGTGGGGAGTGCCTCCCCCTCTCTTGTTGCCATTGGGATCCTGGGGTTGACATCGGGATCCCTTTTGGGAACACTGAAAAATGGTCATTTCCCCATTACTTATAGATTGATCAAAAGCAAGTGAGTGTTCTTTCGAGCAAGGGCCATCACTCAGCCTCCACCCTGGGAATGGCTCACGCTTGCTGCTGCCCCTTGGGCCGCGCTCAGACAAGGGTCATGGTGCAGTCATGCCCCGTGCTCTCTTGGAAAGGGACACCCGTCCATGTGGGATCATGGAGCCCGAGGCTGCATGTGAGGAATTTTCCAGGGCCTCCAATCTCACTGCATCTGGCAGCGCTGCATGGAGGCTGATTCTCCCGAGCCTGTAGCCAGGGACTACAGAGTCCCCAAGAGATGATGTGCAGACGCTGTCACCGGTGGAGTTCCGAGTCCCTTCTTCTGGGTGAAGCATCCGGTGAAGTTTGCCTCAAAAGACCTGTGTGCTTCCTGTTGCCGATTTCTCACCCAGAGACAACACCGGAAGGCTGAGCACTGTTATTAGAAAGGGCATCGCGGTCACATGATGCTCCCAGGCATCCTGGGCACAGACGGCCCTGGCCACGTCCGCAGGGGACTGCTCGCCACTCGGACTCCGCTGCACCTTCTAGCAGCTTCCTCATCATGTGGTGAGGGGAGCCGTAGGGTCCCCAGCAAGCCTCCTTCGTTTATGGGACCCTCAGAGACAGGGTACCCATCTCTGTGGCCTGGGGAAAGCCTTGGCGGTAGCTGTCACATGGCTTACAAATGTCAGTGGCTGCGTTAGCTGCATTTCCAGAAGCCCCAAATTCGAGGAGATGCGGAGTGCATTCGCTCAGCCCTCAAGAAATGCAGTCCGTGAGAGGGAAGACATTCACCGTCTCTTCTGGAAGTGGAGTTTCTCTTTGGGAGAGTAGAGGGGAGGCGGCAGAGGGAAGTTCTTCCCGGGGCTCAGAGGGAGTAGAAGTTTCTAATCCCTGAGCCGGTAGAGACTCTGGGCGATGGAATGTGGCGGTGTCCCTAGACCAGTGCTTCTCACCCCCAGCAGCACAGAGAATCCAGAGAGCTTCCCTGCGACCCTGCTGCTTGCCGGCACCCCCAGATGCCACCTCGGGAAAGTGGAGTGCAGCCAGCACAGCTTTAGTTGTAAAGTTCCCTCAGTGCTGCCAGGCTTCAGAACCCCCCACCCCACCCTGATCCAGGGGTTTCTGCACCGCTGACTGAGAGCACTGGAAGTTCTAGAAACAACAAGGTCCTTATTTTTATGTAACTGTAAAGGTTGTTAGAAGAGGGTGAAGGGGAAGGTGCCAGAAGGAACAAGGGTGGGTGAGGAGCTTCAAGGGCATGGATGGGGTGCAGACAGGACCATAGGGGAGAGTGCCCATGGGGTCAGACAGTGACTGCGTCCTGCTCTTTGTCACCCGGCTACTAGAGGGAAGGCTCTCCCTGGCAGTCTGGGACATGATGTAGCAGAGACACATTTCCCAGAGAATGTTCTGTAGATTTCCAGAGTGGCATCATGTGAGAGGGACACGGTGGATAAGTTTGAGCCACACCGTGAGTCCTGTCCCTGCTCCTACACACTTTCCAAGTGTATTAACGTAGTTGCAGCCTGAGAAGTCTCTTGTGAAAGAACTTTGTTCAGCATCTAGCATGGCTGGAACAGAGTTTGGCCCCAGGGACAGTCCCTTGGAGTTCTCTGGGGGTGTGCATGCTCTTAGCTGGGCCTGCCTCCAGGATCCGGGCAAGCCGCACGGCCTCCGCACCTCCCCAGCGCTGCTCCTGCCCCATCGTCCTCATTTCCTAGAGAAAACATGCACACACGTGACCCAGGACGCCGTGTTCAGTCTGCAGATGTTTGTTGAATGAACTAGCAGATGTGAGAAGAGCCCGGATGATTCATCCGGCCCAGGCCTCTGTCCAGGACCCAAACGAGGCTGCCAGCCCCATCCCGAGAGAGAGGCTGCCCTCACCTGAACTCGTCCCAGGTGAGGCGGTGGCCTGCTGGTCGGCTGCCAGGATGAAGAGGCGCAGATAACCTCTGTGAAAAGCTCAGACTGACCTGGCACTATTTCCGTTGCTAGTACTGTTAACGCCCAGCCGTGAGTTCTAGCTAAGCCTGGTCTGACTGTGGAGTGGGCTTCGAGAGCACCCCTGTGGGGGCCCCACGATGACTGCCACCGTATGTATCTGGTGCTCATAGGTCCTGTACTGGCTCTGACCATTGGCAGTGGATGGGCTGCACCCCACGGCACTGGTTAAAGGGAGTAGGTAACCAGGTCACACAAGAAATGCCAGTTGTTCCAGGTGGAATGTAGCCAGCCCTGTGTGCAGAATATTGCTTCGGGCCTCCTTTGGGCCTGGAGGATGGATCTCCGACCACTGAGAAGGGACCGAAAGCAGCGCCCGCCCTCCCCAGCAGGTGCATCGACTGTAATAATGGCAGTAGCAACTGAGGGCTCCTGTGTGCCAGGCAGGACACGTTTGCCCCTCTGGGGACAAACCATTGGCTTCCTCATTTGACAGGGAGTAAAATGGGGTTCCAGAGAGTGAGCAACTTACCCAAGATCTTACTACTAGTTAGGGGCAGAGTGGAGACTTGACCCCAAAATTCCTGCTGTCTCTGCCACATCAGAGCAGCCCAGCACCCAGACGGACAGAGGCCGCAGGGCTCAGGCTCAGTGGAGGAAGTGGCAGGGGCTGGGGTCAGCTCAACTGATGTACTTTGACGCTGAAGAAGACAGCAAGCCACCTCCCCCGCACAGTCCCACTGCCAGGGGCAGGATCAGATATCTGAGCGGCAGTGTCTGTAATGCAATATCCTGTTTGGTGTCTGGCTTCTGTGTCCACGGGGCCCTTGTGATAGAGATCTTCTGCCTGAGTGAGAGGAAGAGGATGGGGACAGTGGTCTGTGCATTTGCATTTTCATATCTAGGACGGGAGCCCACGAAGCGGCTTGGACTGAGACAGGGTGGCGTGGGGGCGCAGGGGCGGAGCTGGGCACACTCGGTCCCCTTGGCCATCCTCAGGGTGCTCAGTGCCTCTGCACAGGGCTCAGGGTGGAGCCTGTAGGGGGAAGGGCTCTGGGCTCTGGCACGGTGTGCTTTCCTTAAGGTCATGAGGGCTGAGGTGAATTCCCGAAGGGCTCGTGTGCAGATTGGAGTGGGTGGGCCTGCAAGAGGTCCACAGTGGAGGGGGGTCTTGCTAGGGAAAGACCTCTGCACTGAAAGTGTTCCGCAGCAGCTGGGGGATGGCGTCCTCAGGATGCCAGGAAGGGACTCTTGCACTGAGTGGAAGATTTGGCTTGATGACTTCCGGAACTCCTTCCCAGCTCCAGGATGCAAGGTCCTGGATTTGTGTATGAGGGGGTTTAGATGTGGAATGGCGGCGCCAAATCACTCAGATGCTGTGTTTCCAAAGACCCTGCCAAGAAGCCCCATGTACTGTGCAGCCACCAATTGCATTTGGTGAAAATCACATGTTAAGGCCAGTGACTGAGGCCATGAAGTGAGGAAGTCAGGCCGGGAAGTGGACCACCGGAAAACCAGGAATCGGGGCCATGGTGCCAGAATGCAGCACCGTCCTTTTGGGGTTCAGCTGCAGTGGGGCTGGCCATGGCTGAGAGAACACCCCCTTCAACTCACACATCGCTGCTTGGGGAATCCGGAGATGGGATGCCTTGAGCCTGCATTAAGGGTGTGGCTTACATGACCACATGTAGGTCATGGGACACCCCCAACCCAATCTCCTCACAGTTGAATCCAATCCCAGCATATCACTGTGATGCCCACATCTCTTGGTGAGGATTGGGGGAAATGCTAATCCTTGAGAAAGGATAAATCAGCCAGACGTTTGTTATCAGTGAACAGTTAGCTGCTGTAATGAGCGAACCCCAAACATATGTGATGACTCAGTTGTGATAGAAATCTACTTATATACGGGAACCTGAAACAGGTGTTACTGATGAGCCCATGGCTGTCCTTCAAGTGTAACTCAAGAGCCCAGATCCCTTCCATTTTGTGGCTCAGGAAATGCTTTCCAAGACTGCCAGGCCTGTCAAGAGCTTGCGGACTGCATAGCGGGAGGTTTCTGCACATGGGCCTGCAAGTGTGCATATGGCTTCCATTCACACTCCATCGGCCAGTGTTTGGTTACTTGGCCACAGCCACCTGCGAGGGCGGGGGGATGTGCTCCAGCAGCAGACTCAGGAAGAGGAGGGAACGGCTCTCTGGGCTCTGGTGAACAGCTAGTGAGTCCCTGTCACACATCTGCCATCTTCACTCCCATTTCTGTTTACTTGGCAATCATTTGCTAAGTGTGAACTCGGATGTGTATGGGCACCAAGCCGGGCATGAGGCAGACCTGCAGGTTTCCATTAGGAGCTGGAGAGGGAGGAGAATCCAAAGACAAGTAAGCAAGCAAGTAATGAGGATAATTGCAAATTGTGATACTGGTGCTTTCCAAGAACTCTCAGAAGGCCCGTGCTGCTCATGCATCATGAGCAGGCATGAGGGAGACAAGAGACATGTAAGCAGAAGCAGACCAAGGTCATGGTCAGGAGTATGGATTTTATTCTTGTGAGTTCCCAGTAGTTTACAGTCTTCCTGGGAATAATGAAGGATGCAGGATTTACTAGACATCTTGGATCTTTTCTTCCTGTCCAGATGAATATTAACATTTTATAGATCTTATATAGCAGCTAGGGGAAAGGTGAAAAGCATTCTAGAGTCAAGGAAGGTAGAGAGAGGTAGCTCTGCCTAATGGGTACAGATGCACACAGGAACTTTGCTCACTGCAGAAGGGCAGGGTGATAAAATGTCTCCTACCCCCAGAGCCATGATCCCAGATGCCTCATGCCAGTGCCCTTCCCCACTTTTGGTCGAAGCCACCCTAACATATGGATGGATCCTTGTTAGCATTCTAGAACCACCGTTGATGGGTCTGGCATCCCTTTGGGTGATTCAGAGTCAGACAAACCTGGGACTGAAAGAAATGTTACATATCATCGGTCCTGCCCTGTGCCCACCATCTGAAGCTTGAGTCCCCTCTACAACTTCACCCAAAGTGATCATCCGGCCGAAGATGGAATACCTCCAACAGTGAGGAGTTCGTAGCTCTCAACAACAACCTCTCCATGCTCGGCCAGTGCTGGTAGAATGTTCCTTCTCTCCTTGTGTTCAAATAGGCCTCCTTTGTGTTCTCTTGCTAGTTCTGAGCCTTGACATTCAGGTTGGCTACCTTGGGATACTTACAAGTTGTCAGTGTCCAGGGAGTGAGTGCAGGACTGGGGCAACGGTCATGGCCTGGGACCATCTGGGCACACTGGGAAAGGTGGTCACCCCCATGAATTTCTTTCTGAAAACCTGCTACCAGCCACCCAGTGTGCCATGCCTGTGACTGCAGCTTAGTGGCTCAGTGTCCAGGAGGAGGTGACCCTTGCCTGGCACCCTCTTCCCTCTGATGACCAGAGGGTGCCAGACAGCAGCGGGGAAGCTTGTCCCAGCCTCGGTAGGTTCAAGGGTGTCAAATGGGTCTTGGCAAGCCTGGTCACCTGTTAAAGAGGGTCTTCTCTTTTCTCCCAGGGACTTTGTGAAGGCCTTCATCCAGTTTAAGAAGCCTATCGTGGTCGCGATCAATGGGCCTGCCCTGGGCCTCGGTGCCTCCATCCTGCCCCTCTGCGACATTGTGTGGGCCAGTGAGAAGGCCTGGTTTCAGACCCCGTATGCCACCATCCGCCTCACGCCTGCTGGCTGCTCCTCATACACCTTCCCCCAGATCCTGGGGGTCGCACTGGTAAGCCTCCTCGGTCTTCAGGCAGAATCTCTCTGTGATCCCAACAAGACCCCTTCTCTGTCCTGGATTTAGGATATGGCCCTTCATGTGAAAAAGGAGCTCAGGGGTGCCCCCGGCTGGTGGAATCTGCTGACTGTCTCTGTCTCCCCTGCCTCCCCAGAGCAGCTGGGATGAGGACAGGCTGATCCTGGAACCTTCCCGCGCTGCCGCCAAATGCCAGGGGCGGGTGTGGCGAGGGCTGAGAAGATGATGGGGATGTTCACCTACCAAACACGGACTTTGTTCACTTAACTGAGTTAATTCAGTTAGTTCACGTAACTAAGCACTTAACTAGTTAAAGCACGTAGTCGTTTCAGCCAGGTGAAGTAAGTTCAAGCACTTCGCATCCATTCTCTCATTTATTCCTCACAATAGCCTGATAAGACCCCGTATCAGAATGGACTGGGTGCTGTAACAAACAATCCCACAATCCTAGGGTCCAAACAACAAAAATTTCTTTCTCACTCTGGCCTTAGTCCAGCCGTCCACACTGACTGGGCGCCCAGGTGTCTTCTATCTGTAGATATACCTCCGTTTCCCGCCAGTGGACGTGAAGAGAGAGCCAAGCCTGCAAAGGGCATCTTCATCCCCACTCACTTTTCAGGGGCATGGCCACACCTACCTGCAAGGGAGGCTGGGAAATGTAGTCTTGCTGTGTGTCCCAGAAGCAGGAAGGGATTTGGGGCCATCACAGGGCAGGGCCCACCCAGAGAGCCTGTGTTGGGGTCTCCACCACTCAGCTGGTGAGCGAAACTGGGAAGTTAAGGAACTGTCCGGGTCACCTGTCAGTAAGCAGGCAGAGGGGTGTCTGGGTGAGCAGTGGACTTTTCTGCAGGCTGCCGATAGGCTCGGCACCAACAGCCAGAGGCCAGTGTGGGCCAGGAAGAATAACAGCTAACACTTGGAAAGCACTCACCGTGGCCAGTACTTGACAGCGCTAACTCAGTCCATCCCCCTACAGCCCTGGAAGGTAGGACTGTTGTTATCTCCACTTGACAGATTGGAGACAGGCTCGGAGAGGGTGAGTTGTGCGGGTCACACAGTGGGAGGGGCAGGCATGGCATCTGAAACATAAACTGTCTGGCTTCAGTCTGTGCTCTTAACCAGTGTGTCCTAAAGGAGGACCTGCATCAGAGCAGTGAGTCCGAAATTGGAGGAGGGGGCGTGTCTCTGTGTGGTGTTTGTTTGACCATGACCGTATTGTCTGAAATCAACTTCCGTCTCCTCGTCCCTCCAAGAAGGACCTCCACCCCAGTTCTAGAAAGCCCCAGCACCCACATGTGTGGCTATACGTGCTCTTGTCTGATACTGGAGGGAAAACTGGCCACATTCCATGCAAGGGACGTCTGTGACCTCATGCATTGAACCCGGCGGGCCCGTGGTCAGCCCTGACATTGTTTGCTTGCTCTGCTGTAACAGATGGTCCTGGAAACTCTTTCCTCCATTCTCTCCATTCCTGCCTGCTTCTAGGCCCTCCGATAATTTATCTGTCTCTCACAAAGCCCTTGGTGGGTCTTCTGGTTTGAGCTGGAGCCCCTTGGCAAGGCTCACAAGGTTTGAATGACCCAGGCCTTCTGGTTCCTTTTTGTGTTTTGTCTCTGGCCTTGATGTTCACATCCCACAACTGGGAAAGGTAACTCCCACGTGACTCCCGAGGCCTCGTGGGCTCGGTGTGGCCACCCCCCGCTGAGCAGACTGAGCTCCATGCCCCTTCTGTCCTTAGGATTCCTGAGATTGTCCATCTCCCACCCCAGGCTGAGGTCCTTGGGTGAAGCCCTCAGGTGCCAGCTGCCCCTGGAGTTAGTGGGGTCCTCAGAAGTGCTGTTGGTCCTGAGGTCCTACACAGGGGTGGCCCGCTCCCTGCTGTCCCTTTATTACTTGCTTTCTGCAAACCACGTCCACTGTGCTGCATCACACATCAAAACCGTGTGGGCACTCTGACCGCAGAGGGCTGAGCGGGCTGTCCCAGCAAGGTTGGCCAAACTTGTGCTCAGCACCACGCATGGGCTACTTTGCTGATCACTTTCCACACGATGGTCTCATTCACTCTTGCTCGACACCTGCAAAGGTAGGTCCTGTTGCCTTCTGTTCTGCTGGGAAACTGAGGTACGGGGAGCTGAGGAAAGACTCTAGCAGGTGCTGCTCCCTCTCTGAGCCCACAAACCTAAGTGAGCTCCTGGGAGGCACCAGACCTTTTGCTTTCCTGCTTAGAAGCTCAAAGATGAGTAGCACAAGGGGCTCCGTCCTTGATGGTCTCGTCTGTGGGCTGTGATGCATGGCCACCTGGTGTCTCCCTGCTCTCCTGTTAGCTCCTTGAATCCTCACAGGTGGCACTTGGTACCCACTTCAGAGATGAGTCAACAGATTCAGAGAGGCACAGAGATTTGCATAGTGTCCCAGGGCAAAGCCAAGGGCAGAGCAGGGCCTGCGCTTCCCTCTGCCCTGGTCTTGTTAACCTTGGCTTTCCTACCCGGGGAGAGAGAAGACCCAGAAGCAGCCACACTTCTGTCCTGTGATGAGGTTCAGAGGTAGTTAGAGAAGGCTCCCAGTCAGAGCACCTCCTGAGTGAGTCTGCAAGGATGGGCACCCCCAGAGAACCCCCGCAGTGTGGGCTCATCACTCTTTGATGGTAGCACAAAACAGGAAGGGCAAGTTCAAGATCAGTGGAGACCCCTGGCAGCCCACGCCCACCGGCACCACCCGTCCACACAGCAGGGCCAGCAGGTGGTCGGTAAGGCCATTCGGACTCAGGAGCTTGGGGCCTGCTCGAGGCTGCTCACAGTCTCACCAGTGGCAGAAAAATGAGACAGGCAAACACTCTCCCTTTTGATCTTGGCCACTGTGCCCTGCCCAGACTCAGTGCCACTCCCGTTCCTCCCTGTCCTTTGTGGCTGCAAAAATGTGAATGCTATACAGCCTTATCTCTTTCTCTGTCTCTTTTATTTTAACCATTTCTGAAACTCCAAGAATGTTGCTGACTGAGACGTGTTCTTGCCAGCCGTGTTCTGTTTGGCTCCTTCCATTGAGTTCCTTGCTTTCATTTCCCCTTCCTGAGATAGAGGTGTTTCTAAATAAGTGTAATGACATATGTTTGTCTTCAGACCTCTAACCAGAGGCATGCTGTGGGTTCATTACTGGCCTGATAAATTTCTCTGCTCCGGCATAGAAAGATGGCCCTCTGGGTCGTCACGACACCCAGAACAAAGGAGAGCACACACGTGTAGCCCAAAAGCTGAGAGAGCCGGGCATGTCGGGATCGACCCAAGAGTGCCCAGGCATGCAGGGGGCAGGCAGATGGCTGGCTGGCCAGGGAAGGGATTGTCAGCTCCGTGAGGGCGGTGGGGATTTATCCTGAAGGAGATAGGGGCCCCATCACATGGCGGTAACCGTTACACGCTAGTTATCAACGGGAGAGCCGCTTGGTCAGTGGTAGTGGTGGCTGCCCCGGGCTGTCGGTGCCTGTGACCTTCTCTGGGCTCCTCCCAGGACACGTATGGAAGCTGTAAACTACAAAGCAGAAGGAGATTTTTAGGGGAATGGGGTTTGGAAGGAAACCACAGAAGGTGAGCCGGCGGGAGTGTCGGTGGGGAGGGGGCTTTTTGCCCTTCAGAACTGGGCACAGCCCTGGGCAACTGGGAGAGACGCACCTCTCTGCGTTAGTTTTAGGGTATTATTTAGGGCCTTTTCGGCTGCCAGTGATGGAAACACGAACTGGTTTAAAGGCGGAGGAAAAAGAATGCAGCTGTTGTCATAACTTGCATATCTGGAAGTGGAGCCTTCCTTGGGGACGCCGGGGTCCAGGAATCCCAGCTCAGGGAGGACTCTCATCCTCCATCCTTTTTCTCTTGGTGGACCCACTTCTCCAAAGAGTGGGGACACAGCAGTGTGTGGCCATGGGCTCCTTGACTTGAGCATGTCACCAGGGAGGGAGAAAGATTCTTCCCTGTCACCTCTAGCTTAGGGCTTTATTACATTGGGTGGATATGTGTTCACTCGGGGGTGGGGGGTGGGGGGTGGATCGCGTCAGCACTGAAATGGACCCCGCCCTTGGTGCAAGCCCATCGCCGTGGGTCTGCTGCCAGACTTGGGGAGGATTGTTGGGCAAACGAACCCACAGTAGGTACGCGGCTGCTTTGGGGAATTTAAGGAACGCTGTGGACCCTCTGATCAGAAACCCTCACAGACACGGACACAAGTACCTCCCAAAGCTTCTCCCAGCTAATAACCTGCCTTCGGGAGCCGGGACAGTTGTGCATGTCCAGCCCAGGCCTCGCTAAAAGATGTGGGAGGCGCTCTGGGCTCTCAGCCTTCCCCTTGCCTTTGCTTTTTTCAGGCCAATGAGATGCTCTTCTGTGGGCGGAAGCTCACTGCGCAGGAGGCGTGTAGCAGGGGCCTGGTGTCCCAGGTCTTCTGGCCGACCACGTTCAGCCAGGAAGTCATGTTGCGGGTCAAGGAGATGGCATCCTGCAGCGCAGTGGTGAGTTCCTGTGTCTTTGTGTGCTTGTGTTTGCAACAGACCCATTTTACAGATGAGGGTGATGAGGCTGGAAGGGACCGACTGACTTGCCAGAGGCCACGCAGGGCATGCTTGTAACCACACCACAAATGCCTCGTCTCAATGTTGAGAGCTTAAACCGGGAGAGAGACAGAGAGAAAGAGAGTCCACATTCTTAGATATATTCCCCATCATCTCCAGTTTGAAAACCACACGGCAGAGATTTATACTCTGGGGTAGAGTACGCTGCCTTAAAAGAAAGTCCTAGACACACACGAAAGCACAACACAGCTGTAGTTTCAAAGAATATGAGACACAAAGGCAAATAAGGACCGACGGTACTAAACCACACGAGAGAAGAGAGAAAGAGCACACGCTGCCCTCGTGTTTCCCTTCTGCCCACGGAGTGCTCAGCACATCTAGACGTCACCACTGGACTCTGAAGACACACCGAGAAGTGGATAAATAAATGCAGCCTCCACAGAGGCACCCAATTTTAATCAAGTGTCGATTTTATCTCATAAAAGTCACTCTGAGCACAGTAGGAAATACCCCTTTGAAACGGGGAGCAAAGGCCCCTTGTGGAGCCAC
Organism: Suricata suricatta; assembly: GCF_006229205.1. Lineage (NCBI taxonomy): Eukaryota > Metazoa > Chordata > Mammalia > Carnivora > Herpestidae > Suricata > Suricata suricatta. Next base: position 6,954,598 of record NC_043715.1, read on the forward strand.
AGCGCTGGTCAAGGAAACAAGAAAGGTGATTTGGGAGAAAAGGGCGGGCGTGAGGGGCAGCCTCTGTGTGTGCTCCAGAGTCGGGGGGTGCCGGGGTGCAGTTATGGGGTCAGACCCGTGAGCACCCCTTCCTTCTCTCCGTCCACCCCCAGCTGCCATGCTGCTCATGATTTGCCTTATTGGCCTCCACTGGGCACCTACCGGGTATAAGCTGTGCCTCCTGGAAGCCAACCATGATGACCGGTGGCCATGTGCCTGTGTCGTTGGTGAACACGTATTATGGGCCCTGCATTCTGGTCATCTCTTTCCATGGATTCTCTTTTAATTTTCCTGATAACTGTGGTGACCAGCTCATCCCACTTTGCTGGGCAGGCTCTTTTTTGAGCTCAGACAATCCCATGTCTCAGGAATCCCCAGGCAGGAAAAGGCTGATGACCCCTAGGATCAGCTGCATGGAGATGCCCTTAGAAATTCTAAGCAGAGGAAGTGGTGTGAGTGCGGTCACAGGGGTCCAAAAATGCCTGTGTGTGGGGTTTAGACAGTGCCTCAGAGCGGTCTGTGCAGGTACACGGGGTGTTGGAGGGACATTAAAGCTGGAAGGGAAGGTAGGAGAAAGGCCTGCAGGCTCCTCCGAGGAGTCTGATCTCTGGGCAGGGGAGGCACTCTGAGGAGCACGCTGTGGAAGAAATGCTGCAAGGAAATGTCTCCTGTTGACGGTTCTGAAATCAGGAGCTTTGGAGAAAGGAATCTGCCCGAGAAAGGAATGTGCCCTGCGGCCTGGGAGACAGTGTTCTTCAGGGGAATTCTTGCGAGGCAGGAGGCCGCCTCCAGCCCAGGCCGGGGAGGAGGATGCCAGCCCCCTGCCAGCCTGCGTGAGCACGGGAGCTCCTGTCTCGATTTTTCTGTTTGGGGCGAGTGTCAGGCAAAGCCTTGACATCAGCAGAGGATGGTGGAGGCCGGTGGAAGGATGCTGGGTGCCTGACGGCCCCACGGTGGCTGTGCCCGAGCGAGGCAGCCACCCGGCTGAGTCAGCCATGTCCGTCACACCTGGGCACCTGGACTTTCTTTATCTGTAACGCGGTGACAGAAATACTACCTGTTTGTGGAGTTATCATGAGGAAGGAATGAGAGGAAGCAGGAACAGTACTTCTCAGGCAGCCTGTGGGTCAGTAGTGATTGTGGGGCCTTGTGATTATTACCCTGATCAGCCCGGTCATTGCCACTCGTTACTGTGATGATGCTGATGACTGTTCTTCCCACTCTGCCAGCCTGACTGCTCTTGTTGCCGTCCCACTGTCCTAATACCTTGCATCGTCACCACCATTCCCATTCTCGCCACCACATTGCCAACATCACCATTCTTGTTGCTACTGCGGTCCCGTGGCGTTGTTACTCTGTCACCGCTGGTCTCGCCCTTCGCTGCAATTACTGCAATTATTGTTACTGTGACAATGATCACTACTATGACTGCTGCTGCAGCGGGTCACCAAGAGGCACTGCGGGTGGGGCAGGGCCTACGGATACTCTGACTGCCCGCCATGTCTGTTCATGACCTTATTCTGTGGCTCCAACCGTCCATAAGTCAGATATCATCGTGGCCATTTCACAGTGGAGCCTGGGGAGGTGAAGCAATGTTTTCCAAACTTTTTCATGCTACCCGTAGAAAATGATACCGAGTCCATGTCAGACCCTCGGGGAAAGGACAGAGCTCTTGCAGTGGGGGGTATCTCAGCCCCCACCCAGCCATCTGAAGGGCCCAAGGCCTCAACGTCTTGGCATGCCTAGACCCCATCCCTGGCATCGGTGGGGACACGGGCCTGGGAAGTTCCGGACTACAGGAGGCAGGCTCTTCTGGCTTTGGGCGTCGGAAAGTTAGCTGGTGCTTCATAGGCGGAGTGCGTTCTCCTGGAGCGGAGTGCCGGGTGCCGGCTAACGAGGCTCATGCGTTTCCCTTCAGGTGTTGGAGGAGTCGAAATGCCTCGTCCGGAGCTTCCTGAAATCTGTGCTCGAGGACGTGAACGAGAAGGAATGCCTCATGCTCAAGCAGCTCTGGAGCTCCTCCAAGGGCCTGGATTCCTTGTTCAGCTACCTGCAGGACAAAATTTACGAAGTCTGAGGAGCCCCAGGCCACTTGCCCCCATGTTCGAGGGCACCTGACTTCCAGCTTTGCGCTGTGCCTCAGAGATCAGAGCGCAGCGTGTGCTGGCCAAGGAGTCCATGAAGGTGTCTCTGTTGTGTCCATTTCCTCGCGTCCTTTGGTGTTCCACAGTGGTTTGATTTTGTAGAACAGATGGGAAACTCAGCATACTTGGCCTCTCCCAGCCCCCCCCCTCCCCCCGCATCCACCCCTGCACTGGCTAGAGAGCTATAGAGGGCTATATCTTCCCAGGCCTCTGCCAGTCCCCACTCACTGAAATGTGCCACCCTGGTCCAGGAAGGGGAAACCAGGCTTCCCCTTCCTTCTGACTCGGGCTGTGTCCACACAGTGCCTCTGCTTCGGAGACTTGGCTGTATGGCTCTCCGGTCAAGTGCAGATCAGGTGACGGGGGACGGTCCATATTAGGGAATTTCCAGGCCAATGAGTGAAAGTGGTTGTGTGCAGAGCCAGCCTGTCTTCTCTCTGATGCAAATCTGTGTGACTTTTAGGGCTTGGTCTTAAAACCCAACTGTGCGATTTGCAAACCCACATATTGTACGTTTAGGAATGTTTTGTTAAATATATATTTTTAAAACAATGTAAGTGGAAATTCTGATAATTTATGTGTATTATATGTAAAGCTAGTTTTACAAACACATGAACTACTAGGAAAAAAATTTCTTTCCTTAATCAACCTTATTTAATTTATTTATTTTTGTTTATATATTATGATATCTGTCATTGACACAGATATTATTTTCCTACTGCCCTGGACCAAATCCCATACAAGGTTCATGCCATTGGGTGTGTTCCAGCAATGAACCACACAGAAATAAAATTCAGAGAGATGTAAATGGAAGGATCCCCATGGGTAAGAGGAATAACTTTGCACCAGATTCTCTTCATGTAAAATGGTTCTCAGCTGTAATAATTGCATCCTTATTGTTGGGAGAAATTATGGCAGAGTTTTTTCTTCACTTTGCTGCCTTGAAGGAAATAAAGGGGCCTCCAGCCTGAATGGTGCTGAGACAGACTTAGTCCCTAGTTTGTGACGTCAGGAAGAGCTAATCGGCCCTGCCTAGGGATTGCATGTTGTCTAGAGTGAGCCTTTTTCCTTTGGGGCAAATGACGGAGCTTAGATTTCAGAGTCTCTTTCCTCCGTGTGGACAGCGGTGTCTGGTTTTGGCTGTCCAGGGATGTGGGGAGCTGCTCCCGCTCCGTTGAGCTGTCGGGAGGTGTGAATCATCTACGTGCATCAGGGAGAAATAACCAGGGATGAGGTCTCCTATCCCAGGGTCCCTGAGCTGCATGGGGACCCCGGTATCCGCTGGCCCAAAGTCCATGGATCAGCTGCAGAGAAGTGGCAGGGTTGCTTTGGATCTGGGTTGGTGAGGAGAAAGGGAAGACCTTGACTTTGGAGCAATGATAGGAGTGTGTTCTGCATTAGACTTAAACCTGCCATGGGTCAGTTAGAGTCTCAGAATGGTGGGATTTTTTCATGTCCGTGACAACCCCAGGGTATTCTCAGAGGCCCCCGCTGCTTGCCTCATCTTCTCTTTCCCTCTGTCATCACCAGCCTATCTCTGCCCTTGTTGGACCCAGTGAGTGGAGCAGCAAGTGCCGGGCACAGCCGGGGGAGAGGAGACAGGCTGAGAACAGGGAGGGCCCTAGCTATTCCTGTCTCTCCCTCTGACCCTTTCTCTTTTAAAGGTGAGCAGATGCAATGGGAGGGGACTCCCGACCCTGAGCTCTGTGTTTTAAGAACAGGTTGAGCAGCTACACTATGGCTAGAGACATGGTTTTGTAGACGGTGCATATGAAGTTCATCTGGACACGATCCTTACAATTGCCGTGGTTCCCACTATAGACAGCCTCTCTCATTTTGAGTTGCTCGTGACCTCAGGAGGGTCAGGGAAGAGGAAACTTCTTGCCTTCCCCTCTCTTCTTCTGCGCCTGCTTGGCCCCCGTGGGATCCTGCAGGAATTGCAGGTCTAGGCTGCAGGGGATTACTCTGAGGAAACACCCACTTTTGCCCAGACGCCTATGGTCCTATCTCCACTTGGGTGTTGTCTCTTCCTCTGAGAAAGCAGATGTATGCTCTCCCCAAGCCCCTGGACAGACATCATTCTTGTGTGTTGTGCGGATAATCTCTTCCCCACTGCTAAATCCTCTGAAGAAAAAGCTCTGTGCTTTCTGTGTACTTTTGGGGGGAATAGGGTTTCCTGTCTGGAGAAGCAGTGTCCGAATTCTCATTAGGAATGGCAGAGGATGTTTGGAAGTTCCTTTGGATCAATGTCTATCTCTGTTCTCTGCAGAAAGAACCTGAAATGCTGTTGCTTTGGCCATATTGCAGATCCAAACTTCTGAATGTTTGAAGGATCTCTGACGATAAGGTCAGACAGAATGTGAAACCATTAATGAGGGTAGAGTTCCTGGCTGTCAATTTGTAGGTTCTGGGTAAAGTAGGAGGTGTCTCAAAGGACAGTCTGTGTTTTGGTTATTTCTATACAGTGTATTTGAGGGGAATGCTCTACCAATTGGGCAGAAGTAGGTGAAATCTGTTTGCTATGGGGTAGACTGCATGGATGAATTCTCCACTTTGTGGATAGTTGTTTTGATACTGTGAAGATGAAATCGAGACTTTTAGCAATTTGACCTGGGATGGAAAATGCCAGACCCGGGGATGTGTCTGTGTTTATCCTAACAGCGTTCTCGAAGCTGCGGGGCTCAGGCTTTCACTTCTTATCTTCAGTCACAGAGCCCTCTCTCTACCCACAGTGTCCTTTCTCCCCTCTCTGCACCCTGCTTCGCCTCCACACCACCCTGTCTGTCCCTTCCCAGAGCCTGGGCAGGTCTCTGAGGAATTGTGCCTGGTCTTGGCAGACCTAACCCAGAATGACCTCTGGGGTTGGAAGGACAGCTACGGGCGGGAAGGTCGTTGAGGGTACTTCTTCAGTCAGGGAACCTTCTAGGCAACCCAGTCCTTCCATCCTGTCAGCCATGCATTAGAACTCCCCTCCCCTCTCTGCTCCAACCCCTGGTGATCAGCACCCAGCATCTTGTAGTGGAGCCACTGGGCTTAGTGGTCTTGATCCAAGAGGACTTTGTGTAGAACTTTGCCAAGGTGCTCAGAGCTCCCCACCATTCGGAAACCCCACGCTAGTGCTGATGTGCCCACATACCCCTTCCTGCTTCCAACTACTGTCTGTGGCCAAAAACCATCAAGAATTACCCTCTAAGAATGAAATCGAGTAGCTTTGAGAAGAGAGTCCGTTTAAAATGTTATTCTTGTCCAGTATAGTCTCGACTAGGAAATGTTCTCTCTGAAGCATGACAATAGGTTTCCTTCCATATGAAGTTTGGTATCAGGATGGAAAAGTAGTAATCAAAATGGACTCTGATCAATGCAACCGTAGCTCCAAATATCCATGTTTAAAAATAGCCTTGACTGAATGTTGAATGGCACTTCCCATTAATTGTTGGTTTAGAAAATTTTATAAACTTTTTTTAATTTGAAATTGAGTCACATTCATGCAATTTTCCAGTCTGATTTCTGTGGGAAAAAAATTTTTTTAAGAGAAACAAAGAGAAACGTCTTCAAATCTTCCTACGTGAATATTTAAAATGCAGAATTGCTTCTCTTCTGTGTTTCTGTATTCAGACACTTAGATCTGTTGTACATATTATTTAGACACTCTCACTAATATACACAGTATTTAAGACTCTAAATGAGATTTCTTAAGTATTTTATTTTATTCTCTGTAAATGGTTTTGTATAATCTTTAAAAATCTACACTTTGCCTTTGTAGATATTTAAGGGAAACCATTTGGGGGTTGTCTTGCATGTATATTTTTGTTGTAGATAAGTGTTGCTCAGTTATTTCTGCAGATTTTGGTTGAAATGCTTACAGACTTTAATACAGTATATATTTTCAGAATATAAACTTTTATATTTCTGTGGTAAGTTAGGATATGCGTTTTAGGCAATCTTTTCCATTAATATCACTTGTTCTTTCAGAAAATAGCATACTGGTTTGGTGCCAATGGTTTTATGTTATTTTTTCATTAGAATCTACTGCTCTCGTATTGTCAAGAGAGCAGCTTTAGTCTTCTTTTTCTCAAAGCAATTGAGTTTGAAGTATAATTTGAAAATGTATTGAATTTGTGGATAAGCCTTACCATTAGGATCAGTAAAATTTTCCAACCTTTGCAACTACATATGTAGTTTAGGACCTCCCCATAAAGTCTCACTGTGTGGCAGTTGATGGAGTCTGTGAACAGAGCCTTAAGCTTGTTGCAAAAAAATAAAAATAAAAATAAGGGTAATACGGGTTGTTTCTTCCAAGCAACGTAAGCCATGCTGATGGACTCAGTGCAGTCTGTACGTCATGGCTAATCTGGAGAGTTTGGTTGAGCTGACGGCAGCAGGGGCCAGTCAGGCACCTTGGTGATTCTCTTTCACCATACGAATGGACCAAGGACTGGTTTCCTGGAGCCACCTTCGTACTATTCACATGGTTTAGACATGGTCACAGGGAGGGCTTGCTGGTCTATCATTTGTTCTGAACAAATGGCATTTCCTGCTCTTGACCTTGGCAGTTGACCCCAGGGCCCTTGTGGTTGACCTGGAATCATCCAGCCAGTTGAGGTCAGCACTCCATGAGAGGTGTTAACAAAGTTTACATGTGAGTCTTACTGTGTAGACAATCTGAAGTCAATTTCAGTTACGTAATCAGCATTCCCATGTGCCCCGAGTGTCTTATCAATGAACTGTGCATGTTAAGCCATACTAAACCTGAGGTTAGCAGGGCAGAGGCAAACTAGATGAAGAGCATTGCATCAGCTGAGTCCGTTCGCCAGGGGCCGTTTTAATGCAGTGTAAGTCATGGAGCTCATTGGTGGTGCATCCATTCTGTCTGAGGCCTAACAAAACTATCTGGAATTTGGACTTAAGTTTTTGCCAAAAATTACGATTCCTTTTGGTTGGCTACACTTCCGTAGCTACCAGCTGATTCTCCTTACTGAGGCTTTACCGATGACTTGAGACCAGGGCTGTCATATGGCTAAAGTCAAGTTATTGAGTTCAGTACTAGTAAGCTCTCAGAAGGTCTACCATCAGGATGGAGATTTGCTTCCAATGTCCGTAATGCGTGCGGCAGTCAGAAGCACCAACATCTGATCTTAAGCCTCAGCTCTGGTGTTTCTCTGGGTTAACCATGCCTCATTGGCCCAGCACCTGGCCTGACACTGGAGCTCGTTCCTGGGGCTCCCAGAAGTTTGGAGTGCGTAGAATGTTCCATCTGGTATTAAATTTGTCCCTGTGCCATGACTCCCAGCTGGAAGTCATTTGCTGATGTCCACGTTGACAGGATTGTGAAAATATTGCCTTTCATAAAACCAAGGACCAAAGAATTTCATTATTCCAACAAGACACGAGTTTCATAGACTGAGGGCACATCCAGACAGAGGTGGGCATGCTTTCTGGCACAGAGAAGCTGCTCACTTCCACCAACCTGGCTGGCCATGCAGAGGGATTTATCACCTTGAGAAGGCTCTGGAAGACGAGTTTCTCAGATTGAAACTTGCAGTCTCAGGTGGGTGTTTCTGCTGTGCAGTCCCAGCCTTTATCCATGTCATAGAAGGTGGAGGTCTGGCATTCTTCCAGATAACCTGACCAGTGTAGATGATTCCGTTGGAATCACGAACTCCAGTGTGAGTTTTTAAAAATGCATCTACACTGTGCAGCATCCCGCAGTTGCTAAATCTCCACCTCTTTTTGTTCTTCATTGACCCATTCCAATGTCCTATTTGGCATGAGAAGAATTTCCCTCAATTCTCACACCAAGGGATGCCCCATTTCTCATTCATGATGAGATCACCGATCCATTAATTGGTTGAGAAATGATTGACGCTTATGAAGTGGCATTCTAGTGGTAAGGCTTATTACCAAACTTCTGATAATGAAGCAGGCTACCAAAAACTTCTCCAGCCCACCCTAAGACTGTTTGGATTTGATCATGGGTGTAGCACACACACCCAAATCCAAGGAGACCTTTGCAAATTAGGCTACTCGTTTTGTTTTGCCAGGTTATCATGGGTGAGTCTTTAACTAGTTCTGAATATTTGTAAGTATGAGTACTTCATAGAATTACACAGCAGGTGCAGCTGACCCTTTCTCACTGCATTGTAAATATTTCCCGAGACTGGGTGCAGTACTGAGGGATAATAATCTTCTGACTTATCAAATGCTGACTGTCTAGAGCAAATTGTCCACTCTCTTTGTGAATGGTCCTGTAACGTGTATGAACACATTTCTGGGTGCCTTAGAAGTTGTATTTTTCATGTGTGCTAATATGCAGTATTTATACATTGTGAGAAGCTGCTTTGAATAAAAAGGTTGAAACTTCGTCGACATTTGCTTGTGTACATGACACTCACAAACCTGTGGTTTCTGAACAGAGAAGTTTCTGGGCTCCCCGGGGGTTGAAACACTGATGCTTCTCGGTGGTGTCCGGGCTCCTGGCTTGAGGTTTCAGGGATTCAGGCTGGTAGCCACCAGGCAGCGACGGGTTGACCATAGAAGGGGGGGATTATCTTTCATGGGAGGTTGATACAAGATTTATTCCCTTCCCTGGTATGCATGGAAGGTTACTTGAACAGAGTGCCTCCTCACCAAAGACAACTCCCTATAGAGCTCAATCTTGCACAAGTCTACTGCCATATGTGGCTAGCGATATTTGTCACTATGGAATTATGTAAAATCCTTCCATGTGGGTGATCTTGTTGCTTCCATCATCGCCACGTGGCTCTTATGAGAGGAACGCTGAGGGGCACCCCTGGCTCCAAAACTTGGCCCCAGTGACATCATAGGAGATGCGGGAAAGGAAGAACCAGTTTTTCCAGGGTTCGTGGCAACAGGGGATCCTGGGAAAGGGATTCGCCCAAGGTCAAGGTCTAACCGTCCATCTATCCAGCAGCGGTATTGAGCCTCCTGCTGTCTCAGGTGCCGCATTGGTGCTGAAAGGCAGGGATTACTCAGACGGTCCCTGTCACATGGGAGCTTGGGGTCTAGGAATGTGGGAAAGGTGGGTACACCTTGCCATGATTCTCAAACTACCCTCAATGCAGTAATGGAGAGGACGTCTTCCCGTCCGATTGTGAGCACCCTCAGAGTAGAGAAGATGGTGCACCACTGATGGCTCTTTCTCCCCTGTGTCATCTGTCTGTCCACATGGACCAGCCAGCCTTGGCTGGAGCCCAGGATCTTCCCTCTGCTGGCCTCCCCTTTTCCTTTCCGTTGTTTTTGGTGTCTTTATCATTGTCTTCGTTGTTGCTCTGTGTGCCTCTTTGCCCTTTCTGCAAGGTCCTGACTCCATCCTAAGTGGTCAAGTTCACCCTGGAAAGCCCTTTACTCCTAGCTGCCTTTGGTCTCCCCGCAGCCTGGATGAGGCCTTTCTGATGTTCTGAGTGTGCCATCTATAAGACAAACCTTGTGCCGCTGGCTCCTCTCACAGGTTCACTGATGTGGCATTCTGCTCCAGAGCCGCTTCACCAAACAGCAAGAGGAAACAGAACAGAGCGGGACTGGGACTCACATCCACACAATTAAATGACTCACCAGTGTAGTGAATAAGCAGGAAGAGTGTAAACGCTAAAAGCAACTTTATTTTCTTCTCACTGTCCCTTTTAAGTCTGGTTTGTGGGATACCCCTGATCCTAGATGAAAACACGTAGGCTGAAGGATCTTTCTGGTAAATCATGGTTCCCTAAAGTCACAAACACAGTCTCAATTCAATAATTACGGGGGCCGGAGGGACAGGCAAAATAGGGGAGGGAGAGTGGAAGGTACAAAGTTCTAATTATAAAATAAATCATAGGGATGAAAAGAACAGCACAGGGAATGTGGTCAATAGTATTGTGATAACTTTGTGTAGTGACAGACGGTTACAACACTTACGTGGTGAGCATTGTGTAATGTGCTGAATTGTTGAATCATGTTACGCACCTGAAGGTAATCTAATACCATGTGTTAACTATACTTGAATTAAAAAAATAGCTAGTTAAAAAAACGGCCATCTTCCATTTAAGAATCAACGTTTTCCACGTTGTTCAAGGTCAAGGCTCCACTTACTCTAGCTGAGCCTCGCTACCTTTTCTGGTTGTACCGGGGGAGAGCAGGGAAGAGCTGACACAGACTAAATTGTGCTGTTGCCTGTTGGGTTTTTTTTTCTGTGGGCCTCACAGATATTTATACCTGACTCGCCCTAACAGGGAACTTGTATGGGATTTTGGACACCCTCTTTCAGTTGACAGTGGCCTATCTCTGAAAATTGTCAAGCAAACCCTATGTGATCAGCCCCTCAGTCTCTCTTCAGCCCCCAGGAGTCTGGTTCCAGTCAATTCTTCCAGATGAAGTCTCTTGGCTCCTTTAGGGCAAGACAGTCCCCAAGCCAGTTCTTTGCCACACCTGGGTCACATGTGGCTCATGGGAAGCACTCAGGCACTTTCTATGCAAGCAGGTACTAACTCCTGAAGATCAGCAACTGCCTATTGGTAGAATAGCTGGTCAGCCTGGGTCTCTTCTCCATGCAATTTCCAGGCCTGTGTCGATGCCAGTCCACTGCATCCCCTGAGTTTTAGAGGGTGCATAGAAAAGCACCCCATTCTGAAGTCCCATTCCCCTTTGATGCAGATGAAAGGGGAGGCCTCCTCATTTGCTTCTAGGTGTATGCATGTCATGGCGGGTAGAATTCCAAGGAAATTCTTACAAACCCTTGTAAATAAATGTTAGATGCGTTACACCTAGAAACGACTCGGGCTCTTATACGTGGTGAGTTCAACATGTTGGTGACTCCTGATATGGGAGGCACATGCTGTAGGGCCTTGTGGTTTGTGGTAAGGACTCAACCTTCCCAGTAAGTGAGGATGGGACCCCCTAGAGGGTCTGGAAAGGAATGGCCTGGACTGACTTGTGACATAACAGATCCGCCCTACGACAATAGGCAAAAGTGGGGTGAAGCAAGGAAGCCGGTAGCAGACTTGCAGTTGTCCATCCACCTGCAATGAAGTCTTGAGTTGGGGATGAGGCAGGGGAGGTGGTGGGAAGGAGTGAAGTCCTACCTTATTCTTATTCTGAAGGCAGACCAAGATCTGGTTGTAGAGTCAGAGAAAGAGAGAGAGAGAGGAGAGTCCAGGACAAGCCTGTGACTGGGGACACGAGCAGCTGAAAGCTGGAGCTGCCCCTAGCTGAGGCAGGTAGAGCTCTGGGCTTTGGGAGAGCAGGTCTGAGTGGGGGGTACCAGGAGCTCTGCCAAGACCTGGTATCACGTGCGCAGGTGTTTGACCTTGCTCAGTCTTTGGGGGTTATACCTGTGTCTGCCCTGCAGGGATTTAAAAAAAAATGATTAAATGACATTTACACGCATGCACATAAGTGACTGCATTATATATGAGATTTTATACATATGGGATGTATTTAAATATATAAATGACATTAATAAATACAATTGGATTGTATATATAATATTTAAAACATTTGGCATATATCCTCTTTAATGGTTACATCAGATTTGCATAATGAAACATATATATAAATGAAATTGCATATATAGTATTTGAAACACTTGCTAGCATATATTCACTCATGGTTAAATGAGATTCTTATATATAAGCAAGATTTTATATAGATAAGATTTATATAAATGAAATGTAGATATATTATATATAATTTTTAGAACAGCAGGCAGTCACAAATGATTTAATGTGATTTATATAGATGTGATGTTTTACATAGATAAGATTTACACAAATATATGGAAGATATAAATGAGATTATATACATATATAAATGAGATTTATCTAAACATAACATGTTCTGAAAATTTGTTGGTACATACCACTTTGTAGTGATGAAGTGAGCTTTACATATATGCATGACATTATATATGTATTAGATTTATTTGAAATGTGAGATTAGAGGGATGCCTGGATGGCTCAGTAGGTTAAGTAACAGACTCTTGGTTTCCGTTCAGGTCATGATCTCATGGTTCATGAGTTTAAGCCCTGTGTCGGGCTCTGTGCTGGCAGCGTGGAGACTGCTTGGTATTCCATCTCCCTCTCTCTGCTCCTCCTGTGGTTTTTCTCTCTCCAAATAAATAGGTAAACTTAAAAAAATAAAATATGAGATTAGATAGACACCTACATAATACCACCCCCACCACCCCCATATCTTCAGGACCACCGTTGGCACAGCATTGCTGCCTAATCAATAGTAGCCATATTAGTACTTATTCTGGCAGCTGCCATGGGCAGGCAGAGGCTGGGGACACCAGTCAGCTCAGTGCAGGTGTGTTCTGGTGCGAGTGTATGCAGGCCCGGGCCCAGGAGAAAGTAGGGCAGGATGGGTCAAGTGCCTCTAGTTTCTCACATGAGGACTTGTTTCTGATGGCAGCCAAATGGGGTGCTGTCCCCAGAGAAGCTCCCTGGCTGCGACACCCTGGCATGTCCTCCTCCTCGCTGGTCCTTGCCGACCCCCATCTATATGTGAGGCTCACACTGCCTTTCCTGGGGTCATCGTGAGGATTAAATACAAGCCATGTGGGGCCCGGTGCACCTTCCCTGATGGGCTCCAAAAGAGCAGCCCCATTGTAAGCCCTTGGACCTGGAGGTGTCCAGAGAGGTCTATACTTCTCCATTCTCCAAATCCTTTCCTGGAAATGCAGACGTGGTGGCACTGGACCAGAGATGGACTGGGAGCCTTTCTAAGCTGTGGTGTGAATGAGTGCCCTGCAGGGATGGAGCCGAGTGGGGAAGTCGGCATCCGGGAGGGGATGAGCCTGATCAGGGCACCATGCTGGCCTAGGCCCAGCACCCAGTGACAGAATGGACAACAGGAACAAGAGCCACTGTGGGAGGTTCAGGATGGACGGGAGAAGGGAGACTTGGTGCACTTTTATAGGACAACTACCATCGTGCCCAAGGATGGGGAGGGCACCAGGTGGGCGTGAAGTGCCATTGTGGGTATGACTCAACAGTTCCTCCCCTGGGACTGTCAGTTTGTAAGAAATGTGGGGAGATTTTGCTGAGAAACAGCTGCCGAAATCAAAGACCAGAATGTTGGAGATTCCTAGGCCATAGTGGAAAGAGCATGATTTGAAGTCAGACAACTTTGAGATTGAAATCTCTCATTTGGTTTCAATGAATGACACAGTCTTGATTTCCTAATCTGTACAATGGACATAGTAACTCTTACTCCAGGTTGTCATGAGGTTTATGTGGCCGAAGGCAGAAGGTGCCTGGAAGAGGGGAACAGATGCGTCTCCTAAGCGTTGATTCCCTTTCCCATAAACGCCATGGAAACCTGGTTGAAGAGTGAGGGAGGATAGGAAGGGGCCACCTGGGAGGCAGAGAGTGTCCCTGGGAGACTGTCATCAGAGACCAACATCCAAATTGTGTAATTCGAGAAGTGCCAGGAGCACTTTCCCCCTCCCCGTCGCCCCCCGCCATGGGAAATCCCCCAGCCAGATGGTGACTTGGGGGTTGTAACTTAATAACCTCTGGGATTAAGGGCTTTAAAAATGATCTGTGACTGTAAGATGGTCGGGGTCTGCAGCTTCAGCCCCCATGTGCAGAGGAACACACGTGTGCACTACTGGAGCACTCGGGGCCATGCCTGTTGGGTGACAGTGAAGAAGGCTGGTCCTTGGATTGTCCATCTGTTGTTGAACACAGAGCCTTGGGCTTTGCCAGGACAGATGGCAAATGAGCTGTCTCAAGGAGACAGGGGACCTGATGGGTGGTAGCCTCATGACACACTTGGTGTCCCACGGTGCCACCTACACAGCCACACTTGTTCACACTACCAAAGAGAGGTGTGTGAGCTGCTCTCATAGCCATTTGGATAGTAACAAGCAGTTGCCGATAAAGAGGAGAAAATGCGGACATTGTTCGCTAATTCCTAGGGGAATAGATTTGTGCTTGATGTTTTTTTGGGGGGGGGAGGGGGAAGTCCTATGTTCTGTCTTTACAGTGGTTTCTACTATACTTGGCCACATTTCCTGTTTGATGGTGAGTCTCTCTCCCCCTTCTCCTCCTCCCAGAGCCATAGCTGTGCATTCTTCATCATGGCAACAGCCCCAGGGCGGCAGGAAGGGCATGCCATTTGGGATCAAATAGAGCTAGGTTCAAATTCTACCTCCAGCACCACGTGGCATCATGTGATAACACAGCTTTCTTGGCTTCAGATACTTCTAGGTTGTGTTAATGATTCAGAAATAGCACGCAGACAAGCTGTTGAATAACATGCGCTATGTCAGGTTAGTTCCTTATTTATAAAGTGTAGCAGGAATTCCAACTTACTTATTTGTCTATTTGTCTTTTCATTCTGAAATAATTTCAGATGCACAAAAAGGTTGCAAAAATGGTACCCCTCCATCTCACCCACACTTTACCTAGATCCCCCAAATGACAACATCTTATATAAGCATGGCACAGTTATAAAAGTCAGGATATTAACATTAGTAACAATATTATGAACTGATGACTTAGATTTAACCAATGGTCCCATGAATGTCCTTTATTCTGGTCCAGAATCCAATCCAGGGTCACACATCATCTTTACTTTTCCTTAGTCTCCTTCTAATCTGGAACCATTCTTTCATCTTTCTGAGATTTTTCTGACCTTGACAAATTGAAGAGAGTATTACAGGCTTGTTATATTTTGTGGGATGTGCCTAGATTTAGGTTTGTCTCATCTTTCCCCGTTCTGAATCTCAGGCTATGCATTTTTGGCAAGAAAATCACAGAAGCGATGTTATGTCTTTCCCAGTGCCCCATATCCGGAGGCACACTGTCTGTCTGCCTGTTCCTGCACTGCTGATGCTAACTGGGTCCATTTGGGTTTTGATTTCAAGGCTTCCGTTCTTCCTGTTGCTCCATGTTACCCACATTCTGATTTCTGTCCACTGTAGTCAAACCGTCAGAATTGATACTGCCGTCAAAGCAGTCGAAAATAATATTAAATGCTGTTACAAGTCAAGATGTTGCCTTCACAATGAGAGTTTACTTAAGAGAAAACACCAATTTAGAATTTTCAGCGCTTTCATATCTTACACAGAGAAAGAGCCCTGATGATGTTCACTGGATGAATAAAGAAATAAAATAATGAACAAATGAATGAATGAGATTCCCAGTTCAGTTTCCTCCTTGAGGGCAGGAAAACATACCTTATTTATCCCTTTATTTTCTGTAAAAAGTAGGTACTCCCTTAAACTTGAGGGAATAAAACTAAATCCTCTGGTGGATATTTCCTTACTTATGGGAGGAAGGAAAAAATGGCTGTTTTATCTAAACAAAATTTTTTTGCAGCTCTTTTTCTTTTCTAAATAAAGGGGTTTTTACTTTGATCCTGAGTGTGTAAAAATAAATGATTTTCTCATCTTTGGTTGTTCCTGGTGCTTTTGGCAGATGGAGACCAAGACTGTTTAGTTTAAGAAGGGTGCTTAATGATCTGGGGCTGTGGCAGGCAGAGTTCTGAGATGGCCTCAAAATTCTCACCCCGTGATGGTCATGCCCAGCTCTTCAGTGTGGGTGGGCCTGCCCCAATCAGGTGAACCTTTATGGGACTAAGAGGTCTGAGATGGAAATCTGAGAGATTCAGGGCTAAAGCAGATTTTCTCCTGTTGGCCTAGAAGGGCAACATGGAGACAATCCCATGGCGGGGAGTGGCGCAAGGCCTCTGGGAGCTGAGATCAGCCACTAGTCAATGGCTCTCAGTAGGAAAACAGGGAGCTTGGTCTTTCTAGCACAAAGTGCTGAGTTCTGCCAACACCCTGGATAAGACTGAAAGAGTGAGACCCAAGCCCAGTGGACACCTTGATTTCAGGCTCCTGAGACCTTGAGCCACGCGGGAAGCTGCGCTGGCCCCAAACTCCCGTCCCAAGGAGACAGCGGCGTGACAAATTCATGTTGCTGAGTTTGTGGTAATTTGTCACACAGCAGGAGTCATGCCTTTTCCAGAGTGTCACAGAGTTGGAACCGTACTGTGCGTGGCCTTTTCAGATGGCTTATTTCACTCAGCGGTGTGCATTTGCATCCTTCATATTTTCTCTGTGACTTGGGGGCTAAAGTCAAACCTGGGACTGTGAGTCGTCTGTTCTGCGAGTGTTCTGTAAGGCAAGAGAACGTTTCTAATAAATTTTAACTTGTCTTGTGATATGAGTAGTACGTAATGCCGAACGTCACATGATCCCAACCGAGCCAATGATTCTCTCTTTCTCTGTCTCTCTCTGCGGGGTTGTGGGTGATCGTCTCCAATGCTCAGATGCTCAGTTTCCGGCCCCGGTGTTTGGCAGAAATCAGTGATTTTACAGAGCAATGGAAGGTTCCCACTGCTGGCACTAGTGTGGTTTTTGTCACTTCAGAGCACCCATGGACCGTCCTTTGCTTTTCCATACAAGAGTGAGCTTAGGAATACTTTGCTTCATTCTGGGTCAGGCTTCCTACAGACAGAGACCCTTTCCTCTTGCTGCCTTATTGCCAGTTACATTCAATACAGTCTATGACAAGTGTGTATTAATATTGTACGATAGTCAACACCCATGTGAGCATATACAATGACCCTGATTCAGAAGATTCTGCTGAGCCAGCAGATCGCAGTGATACCATCAGTGAGAGTGAAAATTGTCCTACACAAGGACCCTCCTCTCTCTTGTCTCCCTCACACCAGCCACGAAGGTTTTCAAAGGTAAGTGCAGGTTAATTTGTTTATTTTCCTTATATATTGTATTTTCTTTATTATTTTGTATCCTATACCAGTATCGTAATCATTTTTATATGAGTATTTTTTGGGTTGTGGGACGAATCACCTGAGGTTCCCTTATTTCTTATGGGGAAATTCGCTTTGATATGCAAGTGCTTTGGATTACAAGCATGTTTCCAAACGGATTATGCTCACAAACCAAGGCTTTCCTGTAATCTCTTTTCATTGCTCAGTAATAAGTAATATTCCCTTGTCTGAATGTACCACACTTTATTTCACCTACTGAAGGAAGGACATCTTGGTTGTTTCCAAGTGTCAGCAATTAGGAATAAAGCTTCTGTAAATATTTATGTGTGGGTTTTTGTGTAGATAGGTTTTCAACTCACTTGAGTGAAGGTCGCAGTATGTTTGCTGAATCGCATAGTAGGACTGTGTTCGGCTTCTCAAGAAACTGTCCAGCTTGTCTTCCAGAGCAGCTGCATCATGTTGTTCTCCCACAGCAGTGAATGAGCGTTTTGCTCCACATGCTTGCCAGCATTTGGTGTTGTCATGTTGGGGGGTTTTAGCCACAGAGGGCACGTGTCAAGGTTACGACTGCTTGTCCACTTGTCAGTGTTACTTCCCACATTCCCCCCTCTGCCTGTAATAGAGGAATTCCCACCAGTGGCTCCAAGGTGCTGCAGTGACCACTTCCACTTCTTTCTACCTCTTTTTTTTCAAATTTCTCCCAGTGTGAGGAAGATACCCCCCCGATCAGCCTGACCCAACACCTACTGGACCTTGTTTTCCCAGGAGAGACTGGGTCCCCAAAACAAAATATGCCTCTGTCCCCCGGGGTTGAGTGCACCCCCTTGGGGAGAGGGCTGCCATTCTTGGAGGGGGAAAGGAGTAGGTTTATTTGGGGTGGTAGGTAGGTAGGAGATCCTGAGGTGGCTTTGAGTCACATTTTATCAGGGGGCTCTACTTGGAGAGTTCTTTCCCGTTCATCAATCCTGACAGGCCAGTTTTTACCCTTTGTATTTCTTGGTTAAGAACCCAAGAGACGTTAGGCTTCCCCAGATCCCCAGTGCTCTCCACGCCGCCACCACCACCGCCACCGCCACAACTATTCCGCATACAGTTATTATTTATAGTATGCAAGCAGCCACTGCCATGGCTGACCATCTGTAGTTATGTTGGGCCCCATAGTCAGTGTATTATCTATACTTGATCATTAATCCTCGCAATGAACCCGGGAGTTGTATTTATTACCCCAAACAACTTGAGGCTCCTGGAAGTCACATGGGGAAAAATGGCGGAATCATCTTTTGAACATTGCTCTTGTTGAGTCAAAGCCCACAGGAGTTCTGGGGGACACAGCACGGCAGGGCATGGGGGAAGGAGGTGAGGGAGGGCACTTGTTTTGTCTCTCTCTCTCGTCTTATTATACATCTTTTTCCTTGCACTCCTCACTCAGAATGGTTTTCCCATCAGCTTCTAGTTTAGATTGTTATCAAGGGAGGGAGATCATGAACTGATTACCTTCCATGTACTGAACGCCAGGCTGCTTTTTATTTCTCACCCATCTTAATTGGTTGGGTAATGTTATGATCTTTTTCATACAGATGAGAAAATGGAGTCTCAAAGAGGTTAAGTAACTTTTCCAAGTCCACAACTAAGTCCCAGGAGTAAATAGTAAGTGCCGAGTTTGGAGTGTGGGGTGATCTTATTTTAAACCCTGTGATCTTTACTCATACTATTTTGGTCTCAGGCCCCTTTTATGCTCTTAACAGGGACTGAGGTGCAATCCTTAATGAGTTATTAGATTTAGATAATGATTACCATCCTTGGTAATCTCACCAAAAGGGAGATAACAAAACATTAGTCTTCCCACCCCCACCCCACCTCCATGGCAGAACACAATACCACTTGCCCCTGAATGGAACTTCCAATGTCCGCGAAATGTAGGGGAGAGAAATATGGTAAACAAAACTCCATCAATGCAATTAGTCAAATCTAGAATGTGGAACACCACACAACAAAGGATTTCAGCATTTGGTTCCTTAACCAAATGAATTTCAGAGAAAAAAAAATATCAATGAGAGGAGGAAACCAGGAGAGACATTTTCTACAATTGCTCTGTGTAGACTACTTCAGATCATGATATGAATTTAAAAAAACTGTGGTGTGTGTGTGTGTGTGTGTGTGTGTGTGTGTGTGTGTGTGTGTGTGAGAGAGAGAATATTATGAGCTTGTTGGTAAATTTTTGGTGGGGTGATGACACTGTGACTATGCTATTTAAAAATGTCCTTGGGGAACTTGGGTGGCTCAGTTGGTGAGGCATCCAACTCTTGATTTGACTCAGGTCATGATTTCATGGTTTGTGGGTTTGAGCTCCATGTTGGGCTCTGTGCTAGCAGCATGAATCCTGCTGGGGTTCTCTTTCTCCCTCTCTCTCTGTCCCTCTCCCCTGCCCATACACATACTTTGTCTGTCTCTCTCTCTGAAAAAAAATTAAAGAATTTAAGCAAAGATTGTTTAAAAAATGTCCTTATTGGGGTGCCTGGGTGGCTCAGTTGGTTAAGCGTCCGACTTCAGCTCAGGTCATGATCTCACGGTTCATGGGTTCGAGCTCCACTTTGGGCTCTATGCTGACAGCTTGGAGCCTGGTGCCTGCTTCTGATTCCATGTCCCCTTTGCTGCCCCTCCCCTGCTCGCATTCTGTGTCTGTGTCTCTCTCAAAATAAATGGATATTAAAAAAAAAACCCTTAAAAATTTCCTTATATTCTAGAAGTATGTAATTAAACATTTAGTTAATTTCTATGTGCTTTACTTCCCACACCATTTCTCCCATTTTTTAGATGAAATGACAAAAGCCCAGAGAAGTGATTTGCTGGGCTCACACTTGGTACATGCAGAGCTGGGTCTGAAGGCAGGGGGTAGAAGGAAGTTGCTCTCCCTAGTTACAGCCTGACGCTGGACCTTTACAGTCTCTGGTCAGTCTGTGGCAACTACAACAAGACCTGTGCATCGAACTAGGAGACAAACATGCAAGTCTTGGAATTTTAAGCTGTGGCTTTAGCAGGATTCAGTTTAGGGGTTTTACTATGGAATTCCCTACATACTAGTTTGAAAGATACCCAGAAACAGCCCTATGCCAGGAAAGGAAATGCCAAAAGCAGCCTGATTAAGACTGAAACTCCAGATGTCACCACATTTCAAGACGTGTGCAATTTCATGGCGAGTAACAAGCACTCTCCAGGGCTGCTGACTCACAGGCTGGGAGCCAAGTAGCCTGGGTTGTTTCCTGCACGAACATTTCTTCGACCAGGTGCCATCTTGATACTGCCATGTTGGCTGGTCTCAGAGGTCAGGCTCTATTCACAGGCTTGATGGCCGGTCCACACCAAGGGACACTGCTTCCTTCCAAACATAAGCAGAACCTAAGCACATCTTGCTTTGGAGTTTCTGGTTGACGACTGAAAACCTCAGCTTCCTTCCAATTAGCCCGTGGGGTTGGGGACACGGAACCAAAGAGGTAAAGGCTTGATTCTGACCTTACGTGAGCCCATCACCTTCCTGATAGATGCATGAATTCATGAGGGAAATGCAGGCTTAACCACTGAGCACTTATCCAACAATCATCATGAACCCAGAAGCACTGCAGATGCTAACCGTCTGCTTCAACAATGCACAGTTTCTGACAATAGCAGTGAGAGACTGTGGATGAGTCATTGCAAAACCAACCAGGGACTAAGAAGATAACCGAAAGATTTGAGCAGGGTTGCAACTCAGCCCTGTTGAGAGCCTGAGGCAAAAAATAAAAAAAGTATGGAAGGCTGAGGACCACTAGGATGGAGTAGAGCTCACAGGGTTTAAAATGAGACCAACTCACACTCTGAAAGATTTGTGGTTGGCCATTAGCTCCATCTTCTGAGTGGATATCCCCGCTGGGCAGGACCAACTCTTGTGTTTGACATGACTGGTGTGTTTGGGAGTCAGAAATGTCTAGGCAAGTTTAGAGAATGAAGGGGTGGTCTTCTGGGATAGAGCCATTCAGAGAAAGAGCCATTCGGAGGGAAGACTGAATCTCGACCGAGAAACTTGGTCCAAGAACAGAGGTCAGTGTGTAAGGAACACACCTGTTGAACTTCCTAAGGACGAGGCAGCTGCAATCAAACCGGAGCACACATCCAGAGAGTTGCTATGCATCAAAACTCGGTGAGGCAGTGAGAGCCCACGGCTGCAGTATTTTGTAACCAGGGAAACAGGATGTAGACACATTGGGACAGGTACTTTCCCAGTCGGGGTGACTGTTAAAGCACAGAACGATGTCACGCTAGTGGGCATAGAGCAGGGCAGTGGGATTGGGGCCCAACAGTGAGAGACGAAGCTACAGCTGGCCAGGAAGGATAGATGGTAGACTCCAGGGAGTATCCAAGAGGGGTATGTTCTTGAGTTCATGTGCAGTGGCCCCTATGGGCCCAGCTAGGATGTTGCGTAGCGTATCATAGGGCTGATGTGAGGATTAAATGAGAGTATAAGAGCTCTGGTACTAGTATTGCTGTTTTATGTTGTTTGTTGTGGTGTCAAATGAATCTTGGTTCTGATATATGGATCTTACACCATTGAATTAAATGATATAATTTATGTAAAGCCTTCCACCCAGTGTCTATACAGAGTAAGCACCCAATGGCTGTTGTTGTTGTTATTATTATTACAATTACTAATGGAGACAATGGTACTAGAATAACAGGAGGCATTTAAGAAAAAGGCCAGATGCAGGGCGCCTGGGTGGCTCAGTGGGTTAAGCATCTGATTTCGGCTCAGGTCATGATCTCACAGTTCATGGGTTTGAGCCCTGCGTCGGGCTCTGTGCTGACAGCTAGCCCAGAGCCTGGAGCCTGTCTTCAAATTCTGTGTCTCCCTCTTTCTCTGCCCCTCGCCTGCTCATGCTCATGCTCTGTCTCTGTCTCTCTCTCCCTCTCTCTCAGAAATAAGTAAACGTTAACAACAACAACAACAAAAGACTAGATGCTACTCAGTGTGGACAGGGGCCAGGATAGAGAAATACCTTTTGATTATAATTACCCCTGTTTTTATCCTCACACTAAAAATAGAGCCTGGAGCATGCAGGTCATATTTGAATAAATGTGTTGTTGAGCTCAGTAAAGAGGGACTTTCAGGTTCCACTTTCCCATCATGCTTCAGCACGTGGATTGGGTGCCCCTCCTCCCCCATACTGCTGTGTTAGGCGCTCTGTCCTTCCAATGGACTTATTGTTCGCAGGATGTTTCTGAGGGGTAGTCTTCCCCTGTGAAAGGTAGGGGATCTGAAGCCCAGGGACCAGCAGATGCCAGGGAGGGACGAAGGCTCGCCCAGGCACTCTCACGTGCCCAGGCTCTGCTCGTGGCAAAGACGCAGTGCTGGAGACAGAGCAGTTCTGAGAGTCCGGCTGCGGATTTCAGGCTGGTTAGAGTCAGCAGCAAGTGCCAACATCTGAACTCTGGCCTCTGCCTTCAAATCCCTTCCCTGCTGCGCGGGGCTGTCTCAGGTGTGAGAAAGGCCCCGGAGGTCCTGGTGCTCAGCGTGATGGGAACAAAAATGGAGACAAAGTGGGTTGGGATCTGGGCTCCCATCTGTGTCCCTGGCTCTCAGAAGAATGTCCTGGTCCAGCCAAAGGGAGAGATGCTGGGGGAGCCAGAGAGCTGGTCTGGCGGAGTGTTCTAAATTTAGAAGGGGACTTGGATGTGCCCTCTGTGGCTTGTGACTGGAGCCCAAGCTCAGAGCCTGTTGGTGTTTTTCCTCTTTGGTTTCTCTGTGGGGCGGGGAAGCTGTTCCCCCTCTCAGGTTCCTGAGGGCTCCGACAGCGCTGGGTTTATAAATACCCTCTCCTTTCCCTGGCAGCTCCGACCCCAGCTGATGGCTAGTAATTTCAGGGTTTCTCATGGAGCCTCTGTGCTCTGATTCCCTGGGGTGATAATCAAGGGTAGTGGGTCACCCCCAACCCCAGGGAGGCTCTGTGGCAGAAGCATGGCATGACCGGCTTGGGCATAGTTTCAAGGAGCTGCTTTCCTCCTCCCCACGGCCTGGCCAGGCAGTCAGAAGTCATATGGGGAAGCACCTCTTTTCTTGGTCCCACTCAGATGTAGGAGTTTGGAGGTTTGTGTCATTAGAGGGGCCGGGGACATGGAGAAAAGATCCTGAGGGGAGCAGCCATACAGTGCTGTCCACGCACCAGGCTTGTGCAAAACGATTTAACACTAGTTGATGTTGGGAAATGATATTGAATGTTAACATGTGTGCCAGCTCTATGTGACACATGTCACATGGACTGTCTTTCTTACCCACCCATGTGATTCTACATAATCTGTACAAGATCCGGCAACTGAAATTGTCCTGTTTCACGGGCGAGGTACCTGAGGATCTGAGAAATGTCCACGTTACATGGCTGGTGCGTGGTAAGCACCAAAATGCTTCCTCTTTCTGCACGCCATGTTGAGGGCTGCTATCATCTCTATAATTTGTAGCATGCTGGGCAATTAAGCAACTTTAAAGGTTTTGAAGTCATGTAGCCTGGGGCTCAAATCACAGCACTGCCACTTGCTCGAAGAACCTGAGCAGATGCTCTAGAGTTATCTGAGTCTCAGTCTTCTCATCTGTCAAATGGGAATGAGCACAGTTCGTGTGAAGTCTGAGATCGTGTAAGACACTAACGGGAAGCCGTGTGTCTCGAATAAATGGTCGTGAATGACAATAAGGGCTGACATGATTCCATCCTCCCACGTGTCAGGCTGTGCTCTGCACATTGCGTATTCTGTTTCTACTCTCAGCCACGTTTGGAGGACATGCTTTTCTTGACCTTATTTTTCCAAAGAGAGAGCTGAGGGTTAAAGGAGGAAAATGACCTGCCCGTGGTCTCATAAATGGTGGAATGCGGGTTTGAATCCAGAGAGTGACTCCAAGTTCATATTCTCACCTCATGCATATTACTTTTGTCATCACCATCACCACCACCATCATCACCACCATCACCACCACCATCACCATCACCATCACCACCACCACCACCATCACCATCACCACCACCATCACCATCACCATCATCACCATCACCATCACCATCATCACCATCACCACCATCACCACCATCATCACCACCACCACCATCACCATCACCACCATCACCATCATCACCATCACCATCATCACCATCACCATCATCACCACCATCACCACCATCATCATCATCATCACCATCACCACCACCATCACCATCACCATCACCACCACCACCACCATCACCATCACCA
>NC_043715.1:6978885-7011110 GCF_006229205.1 Suricata suricatta
CACCATCACCACCATCACCACCATCACCACCATCACCACCATCACCACCATCATCACCATCACCACCATCACCACCATCATCACCATCACCACCATCACCACCATCACCACCACCATCACCACCATCACCACCATCATCACCATCACCACCATCACCACCATCACCACCATCACCACCATCATCACCACCATCATCACCATCATCACCATCACCACCACCATCACCACCATCATCACCACCATCACCATCACCACCATCACCATCATCATCACCACCACCATCATCACCACCATCACCAGCATCATCACCACCATCACCACCATCACCACCACCATCATCACCACTATCATCACCATCACCGTCATTATCACCTTTGTCATCAGCACCACCCTCGTCATCATCACTATCATTCTACCATGATTATTGTTGTTCTTTAACTACCCCTCTCAGCCCCAGACTCCTCCAGAGTAGGGCCAATTCAGTCCTAAAACAGTAGGGTCTCAGCTTGTGTCTGTGAATGGGCTGAATGGCCTATGACTGACTGGAAACACAAATGGGGGAATCCTCTATGAACTCAGCTCACACAAGAGGATTTCTTACCCCCGTAACCCAGAGGAGTCGAGGGCTAGTGAATCTTAAACCTGAACTTATTTAATATTAAATAAAATGGAAAGCTCAGTTCCACAGTTATCCTAGCCACATTTTAAATGCACCATTACCTGTATGGCTAGTGGCTACCATATTGGATGGTGTAGATGTAGTACATTAATATCACAGGAGGAAGTTTTACTGGTACTATTCTAGAAGGTCATGAGTTTTGGTCCCTTCTGGGTACACTAATATTTCCATGCCAGGAGGCTAATCTGGGGCTTAGGAAATGTGCACATTGTGGTCAACACATCAGTGGGATGGAGAGAGGGACCAGAGAGAAGTTTCTAGGGGGCCTGTCAGTCTTTTTAGCATCTCCCATAAGCACACTGGGCTTGAGGTAAAGTGGTTAAAGTCACCAGCATTGGAGACATGGGTGGCTCAGTTGGTTAAGTGTCTGACTTTGGCTCAGGTCGTGATCTTGTGGTTCATGGGTTCAAGCCCTGTGTCGGGCTCTGTGCTCACAGCTTGGATCCTGGAGCCTGTTTTGGATCCTGTGTCTCCCTCTCTCTCTCTCTCTCTCTCTCTCTCTCTCTCTCTCTCCCTCTTCCTTGCTTGTGCTCTTTCTTTCTCTCATAAAAAAAAAAAAAACCATTAAAAATTTTTTTTAAGTTGCCAGCATTGGAGTCAGGGTCCACATCTCCATTTCCCAGCTGTGTGACTGTGGGCAAATTAATAAAGCTCCCTGGGCCTCAGTTTCCCCAGTTGTGAAATGGTTATGGTATGCTTCTGCCGACTTCCCAGGGGCTTCTGGGAAAATTGGCGGAACTTGCACAGAGCAGATTGTGAGGAAGTGTTAGTTCTCTTGCCTCAGCCTGCCTCTCTCAAACTTGTTAGTTTTGTTTATTGTTTTTAAACTTTATTGTTATGGGTTCTGGTGTTTGCTGAGTCAGAGAATCAATCGTACCTTCGCCGGTCGACAAAATACAGCACTTTCTCCAAAGGATGGAGTGCAGAGGAGAGTTAGGGACGGGAGTCCTGGCAGTCATAGCCACGGGTTCCCTCCACCGCGTCAGGCCTTTCCCTTCCTACCCCCGCCGCCCGCCTCAGCTCACCCTGCTGGCCCCACGCCGCCCCCACTTCTCTAACGAAAATCGGCACCTCCGTGGTTCTGAATTCCAAAGTCGATAAGTAGCAATCGTAATCAGAGCTACTGTTTGTTGAGGTCCTTGCTGAAAGGTTCAAGGTGTTTACATACGCTGTTTTAAAAACCCTCTGGTGAGGCAAATTATCAGCCCATTTTACAGATAAGGAAACTGAGGCCTAGAAAGTTGAACTCACACATCCAAGATTGCAGGGCAGGTGAAATGGCAGAGCAGGGAATTGAATTCACATGTGTAGGAAGTGTCCCCACCACGCCACACTTCCTTTGGGGTCAGAGGATGCTTATGTGTGAGGGATGGTGCAGGCCAGGGGATTTATGACTGTGACGATGGTCCAGCTTGGGGGCAAAAGCTCAGGCTTTGTGGTATCAGTTCAGCTTAGAAGTCTGGCTCTGTGTTGACCCTCAAGGAGATCTTGGGCAAGTTGCCTAAAAACTTTTAATAACCACTTGAAGTTTTAATTTCCCTCTCTGGAAGACGAGGACAGTAATTACACCTCACCACGTCGGTTTTTAGGACTCGCTGCTCCAGGTCGGTGTTTGACAAAGCGGCTGGCCCGTAGTGGGTGTCTGGGGTGCATCAGAAACTTCTGACCCTGGAGGTTTCCCCTCGCCCCTGCCCAGAGCCTGTCCACCTAGGTCTGTCGGCATACTGAGCGGACAGTTCTTTGTGGCTGTCTTGTGCTTCCTGGGACACGAAAGGTGTCTCCAGACTTTACTAATGTTCCCCAGCAGAGAAAATGCCCCCTCCACGCCCTCTGAGTGGGAACCCGTGTCCAAGTCAGACTCATCCCGAGTCACTGAAAAAGGGACAGGTGCCCTTCATGCCAGAACGCTGTCTGTGCCACGTCCCCCTGCAGCAGATCGGGGTGGGGACTCTGGCTGCAGCCGGGCGGGGGCCCGCCATCAGCCTGGGGTGGCCCGCGCTGGCGCCTTCTGAGACTTGGCACCCGGCTCCCAGTTTCAGCTCGCAATTATCTGAACAGAAGTGCTCTAATTGCCTGAGGATCAGGTTTCCTCTGGGGGTCATTTCTTTCAAGGCTCCTGTCGCTGTTTATTTATACCCATCCCAATAAAAAGCATGTGCTCAGCAGCGTGGGGTATTAATGACGGAGGGTCGCACCCGGGAGGCGCATACAAATCCACGCTGCAGAGGGGTTCCTCGTTTGATGGGTCTGCCTGGCAGGGCCCCGGTAGGGGCGAAGTGTGTGTGTGTGTGTGCGCGCACGCGTGCATGCTCATGTGCTGAGTGGGCATTTGTTGCTTCTCTCACTCAGCACGTGTGATAACACACGTGTCTCCCCCACAAGGAAGTTTCTGCCCTCACATCTGGCCACCAGACTGGGTTTCTGCCAGCTCAGACTCTCTGCACCCCCATCTCAGTCCCCTGTGGCTTCCAACTTGAACTCTTGGGGGTTGCTGAAACCCAAAGCCATCGCAGCCCGCTGTCCCCCTGGAGGGGGGCTAATGAAGTTAATGAGGATGCCACACATGTGTGCAGGGCTCCCTTATTAGCAACAAGCTTTCTGCTGGTGCTCAGCATCATAAGGACAATATTAAATAAACCATTACTGAGCACCGACTTTGTGCCCAGCCCTGAGCTTCTGGTTGGCTCGTTCATTCGTTCGTTCATGCAGACATTAGAACAGATACTGCGCATTGCTCTGCCCCAGTCATCGCTGCCCCGTCAGAGCAGTGAGAGACAATTAGACAATGAATAGCTCCCAGGGAGCTGATAGATTCGGGAATGTAGGGGAGCAACCGAAAAACAAGTCCCCTCCTGCAACCACACAACTGTAGGCAAGAAAAAAAAAAAAAGAAGAACAAGAAAATTCCATTTACTGATAAATGCCGGGAGGGAGATGGGGGAATAGGACAGAGATTTGCTAAGGTGCCAAGGGCTTCTTCAACTTGAGGCTGTGGTCAGAGAAGACCTCAGGACAAGCCCCAAGTGTTCTTGGAAAAGACACAGCACAGCAAGTGCCTTTAGGTGGCATCAAGTTTGAATGACTCCAGGAACAAAAAGGTGCCCAGGGCAATGTAG
Organism: Suricata suricatta; assembly: GCF_006229205.1. Classification (NCBI taxonomy): domain Eukaryota; kingdom Metazoa; phylum Chordata; class Mammalia; order Carnivora; family Herpestidae; genus Suricata; species Suricata suricatta. The sequence goes on from NC_043715.1 coordinate 6,982,681, forward strand.
AGCCTGGAGAAGTGGAGGGCCAAGGTGGGGTCCCAGGAAAGAGGAGGTGGCCAGGGAGACCAGCAGGGGCCAGGAATTGAGGCTTTCTTGGGCTATGATAAAGAGGCGAAATTCTATTCTAAGTACAGCAGACGCCATTGGGGGTATTACCTGCCAGACGATGGGACCTGATCTGTGCGTGTTGAGGCCCAGATCTGCTTCAGAGGACAAACTGAAGGGGGCAGAGGGAACCTGGGAGACCAGTTAGCCGGGGGCCGCGGGGAAGTGGGTTAGGGTCCTCTTGCTGCTGTGACAAACGCTGCAAATTTATTATCCCACTGTCTGTTCCAAGGGAGTCTCACTGGGTAAAGTCAAGGCTGGTTCCTCTGGAGGCTTTCAAGGAAAACCTGTCCCCTGTCTTTCTCTCCCGGCTTCTGGGAGCCACCTGCATTTGCTGGCGTGGGGCCCTTTCAGCAACTTGAAAGGTTGCACTGTAGCATCTTCAAACCTCCTTCTCTGACTTCTGACGCTCACATCTCCTGAGGATATGGGAGCCACCCGGACAACCCAGGGCTGCATCCTCCCCAACCCCAGGATTCCTGACTGTGTCACATCTGCAGTCCCTTTGGCCACGTCAGGTGACACACTCACAGGCTTTGGGAGTTGGGACATGGGTGTCCCTGGCAGCCATTATTCTGCTGACCTCGGGAAGTGAGCAGCAAAGCTGGGCTGGGTGAGAAGAAGTGGGCAGACGGGGGTCTCTTTCCAAGGCAGAAGTGATAGCGCTTGCTGACGGACGGGCTGTGGGCCGCGAGGAAATGCCAGGCCTCCAGGGGGGGCTCCTTCCTGAGACTGGACGACAGCAGCCTTGGGGCGGGACTGACTGAGAGCTTCCTTTGGCCGTGTTGAGATGCCCACTAGATTGGCTGAAATGTCAAGTGGTCAGGAGTATGGGTGAGCTGGGCATCGAGGGTGGAGCCCGGGGGGTCGGAGGTGATATAAATGTGGGAGTCACCAGTCTATAAACAGAATTTAACCAGGGGACAGGATGTGACCCCCTATGACAAAAGTCTCCAGAGGAGCAGAAGGTAATGGGCTTTTAGAGTGCAGTAGAGAGGGTGCCTGGGTGGCTCGGTTGGTTGAGCGTCTGACTCTTGGTTTAGGCTCAGGTCACGATCTCATGGTTCGTGGGTTCAAGCCCCACATCAGACTCTGTGCTGATAATGTGCACCCTGCTTGGGGTTCTCTCTCTCTCTTCCTCTCCCCTCACTCCCCCCACCCCAATCTCTCTCAATACATTTAAAAAAATAAAGGTCCAGTAGAGAAGGAGGAAGCAGCCAGAGAACGAGGCTCCCAACCACAGAGCCTCCCACGGCGCCCTGGTGCCCGTGCCCCCAGTTCTCTGGGCTTTACTTGCCACGTCTCCCTTGAGAATAGAGAGAGGACACGTCCCCAACAGGGCGCTCACTCCAGACCAGGCCGAGTGCCAAGTGCTTTAGACACGGCGTCCCGTGTCGGCACCGCAAGTAGCTCGTTGAGCATGTGGTGTCAACATTTTCCGGGAAGGGGTCCACCTGGCCGAGCTGGGGGATGTCGCAGGCCCAGGGACGAGCGGCTCCAGGACCTGGGCTCCTTATCCCCCCCTCGGCAGCATTCTGCCTGTAATTCTTTAAGTCATTGGTTATCATTAATTTTTGGACACGTTTCTTCCCCACTACCCTGCAAGCCAGGGAGACAAGGACCGTCATTGATGCTCTGTTCCCAGCACAGCTAGCCAAGTGACTGGCTCTGTCCCCACCTGGCAGTTCTCCTGCCCGGCCTGCCACATGGGCTTGGGGTGGGACCTGACACAGAGTCAGGGCTGCTGTGCCCATTGTGTGGGCTTGGAGGGGGACGAGGGTGACATCTGGCTGCTCCAAGCCCTGTCCCCTCTCCCCCATGACCTGCACTGTCCACACCACCCGTGGGGACACGTGCTCTGCTCTGGGGAGGCCGCAGGGCCCGACAGCTCCTCTTGTGCCCAGGTCCTCAGCGGGCCCTTAGAATCTTCCAGGGGCTGGCCCCGAGGAAGGCCGAGCTGCTGCTGCTTTGTGCTGGAGCTCACATCCTCCTTAAGGAGACTGCCTGTCCTTCCTTCTCCCTTCTCCCCCATCCCTCCAACCTTCCCTCCCCTGACTCTTCTTCTCTCCCTCCCTTCCTTCCACAAACACAGAAGCAGCGCCATGTGCTGGGCCTACAGTGTGGGGCGGAAGGCTGACTCTTCTCTGCCTTCATGCTGAAGGTCAAGTTCAGCGGTTCTCTTTCCTGGTGGAAAGAGCAGATGTCTGTCATGCCCTGGACTGACTGCATTGGAAAGGGGTGAAGAGTGGTGTTAGAGTCAAATTGGGGGGGGACTGTCAGGCTTCTTCACTGTTTGAAATGTCTCTAGTTGATTCTAATGCCCAATGGGACTGAGGAGTCTTGGCCTAGGGGGTCCAATGGGTTAACTTGATGGCTCTATATAGTGTAAAACTGCAACTCTGATGACTGCTATGGGGCTGGGGAGTGGAGTCCAGAGGGGAAATCTGGAGGGTTTGACTTGGTTAGGAAGTCAGGGAAATGATTCTCAGAGGAAATGATTTTGAGTTGAGATCTAAAGGACAGATAGGTAGGAGTGAACCAGGTAAAGAGGTGAGGAAAAAGCACATGCAAAGGCACTGTGGCAAGAGACAGTGTCGTGAGGACATTGACAAGGCCCTCAGGAGGAATCTGTGTGGCTGGAGCCAGAGAATGGGTTGGAAGAGGAGGTGAAGAGGGAGAGGGAGGGTGGAGGAGGGATAAGGTTAAGGTGGGGAGGGGTGAGGGAGATGGGGGATGGGACAGGAGGGCAGGAGCCAAACCACTCAGCCTTTGTGGCTTGTCTCTGCTGAGAGATCAAAGGGGAAGCACGAAGACACGGAGCAGGTCTGGCACACCCGCAGGCACAAACACGCCTCAGGCTGCTCGAGGAATGTGTCAGAGGGGGGTCCAGGGTGCATTTTAGGGAGGCCCATCAGGAGGCCACGCAGTGGTCCAGAAGGAAGGCCAGGAGCTTGGATCCCAGTGCGAGCGGTTAAGAAAAGCGGCCGGATGCCAGAGGCTAAGTCACTCGGCTGGATTCACACGCCAGCAAGTTCAAACCCAGTTCAACTGTCCTGCGAAGCCCATGTACTAAGCCACCGAAGTTCTAACTGCAGATTTTCCCCTTCCTGGATTCTTGACATCATTTCTGTGGGTCAGAACCAACATTTGCAAATAATAATAATAATAATTAAAATAAATTTTTAACAAGAGGAAAAATGGGATAGAATACAGCACAGGGTATTATCACAAGCCATAAAGGTAAGGATGCTTCGCAGCGAGGTGTTTCTATTTGTATGCGTGCCTGTGGATGGGGTGCCAGGCTGTGGTGTCAGATGCGTTTCTTGCGGCTGATCACAGCCAAGGAAGGTTGGAAACGGTGCTCTGGAGTTGCCCTCCGCCCCCTCTCTTGCTGACTCTGGTCCGGGAATGAGTCAGAGAGGGCAGTCCCCAACTCGCGGAGTGCCTCACGCTGTCTCATAAAGCAGTACTGTGAATGGGGGGATGGCTGGTGGCGGGGCCAGGTCCCTGACCGAGCCACTGTGGCAGGGGCGTCCGAGGTGAGGGGAAGGCCACTCCGCGGTCCGGACCTGCTCCCTGGGATCCCTCCCCCTTGAATCTGCTGCAGGATTCAGCACTTCCAGCCCCTGGCGAGGAGTCGGAGATCCGGTGGCCCCGGCAACATCCCTGCATCTCCTGCTAGAGCTGAGATGCCTTAACTTTGACTGATGTAAGACTTCTCTCCGCCGGACGGTGTGCGATGCCAGAGGGGCCGGGCTGGGCCTGGCCCTGGAGAAAGCGCCCGCACGAATCTCACAGGACAGAGCGGACCCGGGGATGCGGGCCTGCTCCTGTCTCCCTCCCCGGCCACCCTCTCCCTGGGCCTGGCCCGGAGGCAACAGAAAGACATCCAGCTTCTGAGTCCCCTGGAGTTGGTTTTGAGACCTGGCTGTGTACCTTCAGGGAACTTAATCTGCCCGGGCCGTGGCTTCTTTGTGCGCAGCCCTCTGCTATTTTCTCTCTGGTAGCAATGATCACTCTGTGAATGATACGAACAATGCTCGGATTCCAAATCCATTCCCAGTTTGGTTGAAAAGAAAGAGAGAGGAAACACCTCCCCCCAGCCCCTGCCGAAACTGTATCTGGCTCTAATCATCTATTTATTTAACGCTTTTCGCCTCTATTTAAATGTCCAGCACCTCTTGTAGACAGTGAAGATCAGACAGAAGTTTCTGGAGAAGGCTTTCCTTCTCAACTAAAGTCTGGCTCAGAGGAAGCCACCGGTCACTCCCCTCTTCTTCCTCTAGATGAGCATGTGATGTCTGGAGGCACAGCAGCCATATGGAGACCATGAGGGTGCATCAGAAAGATGCAAAGAGAACAATAGAAGCACAGTTGTGCCATCGTGACACAGACTTTGTCTGCTCACCTTTAGATTTTTTCCCCATTTAAATACTGAAATCAACTTCTTTTGCTTATGCCAAATATGGTTTTGGACTTACATAATGTTTTATTCATGTGAGGGCTTCATCCCTGGGTTTATTCACTCGACAAACATTTATTGAGTCCCTTCCGTGTGCCAGATAGCAGCACTACAAAGGTCAATTCAGGTTTTGATAGTAAGTTGAAAGGGGTCAAAGTCTCATGTAACAGGTAAGATGTGTGGGACCGTTATAGCAAAGGGGGGGCTCTCTGCCCCCCAAGATCTACTTATAATTAGCTGCAATGCCTGTTAATTCTGGGACAGTTGTACAACCTCAAATTCAAATAAGATCGGATTTCTGGCATCTGTTAGGAAGTTCCCGTCTCTAAATCTTATCTCTGTTGCTTTATTTCTGCCAGCAAGGATCCAAATGGAAAACATCTTCTTTTATCAACCAATCAACCAGTCCGTGCCAAAAAGAAAAAAACAAAACAAAACAAAACACCTCCCTGCTCACCCAGAGCCTTTGTTTGTACAGTAGATTCGGCTAGGGGCTTGGGGAGGCACAGTCCACAGCGTTAAAAAATGAAAATTAAACGCTCCGGTTCTTAAGTCATTTGCTGTCTGTGGTAGCTCCGCCTCTGCCCCGCTTCTTAAGGCCTTGCCCGCCCCCAGCCTCAGTTACCCTGGCGGAAGGTTACCCCTTGTCTAAATATACTCAGGAAAGCCGTCCTGCAGGGGGTGTCAGGGCTCTGAAGTCAGACGACCTAGATACCACTTGTCTAGTTTCTCTGCGGCTCACTTTTTGCATCTGCAGAAAGGAGATCATACCGGCCCCCCTTGCAGAACTGGGAGAGAGGATTCAGTGGGCTGGGATCTGGCACGGGGGCTAGGGCAGCTGAGGTATAATCCATATTCTAGTTCTTTTTTTTCCTAAAGATTAAAAAAAATTGTTTTTATTTCAAAGGAGAGAGTTGGGGAGGGATGGAGAGAGGGGGGAAAGAGAATCCCAAACAGGCTGCACGCTGTCAGTGCAGAGCCCAGTGCGGGGCTCGGTCCCACCAACCCTGAGATCGTGACCTGAGCTGAGATCAAGAGTCGGTCGCTTAGCCGACTGAGCCCCCCAGAGGCCCCCCATCTTCTAGCTCTACATTACTTATCGCACTGTTGCCCCCAAATAAGTCCTTTAGAAAAAAAGTTCCCATCTCAAGCAGAAAACCGTCACCACTAGACTTTTCTGTAATCCTGAGCAGAAATAGCAGGAATATGTGTCTTCACTGTGATCCAGTGAGCAGAGAGGTAGCGCATTTTCCCTCAAGCAAATGGGATGTTTGGGACCCCTGCCGTACTTGGCTTGCTGGGCTCCATTCTCCTAGACCAGTGCCTGTCCCTCGAGTTCTGTTACCATCGTGGGAAAATTTGAGAGAATACACTTCTCCTCATATGCACACATCCCAATGCCCATCCCATTTCTTTTTTTCTTTTATTATTATTTTTTTAATGTTTGTTTTCTTTTTAAGAGAGAGAGAGAGTGAAAGCGTGTGAGCACGGGTGGAGGAGGGGCACAGAGAGAGGGAGACACAGAATTCGAAGCAGGCTCCAGGCTCTGAGCTGTCAGCACAGAGACTGACGCGGGGCTCGAACCCATGAACGGTGAGATCATGACCTGAGCCGAAGTCGGACGCTTACCTGACTGAGCCACCCAGGCGTCCCTTGTTTCTTTTCTTCTTTAAATGTTTATTTATTTATTTATTGAGGGGGGGAGGGGCAGAGAGCGAATCCCAAGCAGTGACAGCGTGGAGCCCCATACAGGGACCCAAACCCACGAACCATGAGATCTTGACCAGAGCCAAAATCAAGAGTCAGACGCTTAACCCACTGAGCCCCCCCATTTTCTTTTCTGTAACCAGCAGACCTCTTCCTCTTGCAGATGTGAGGGGCCTCTATTCCTCTCTGAGCCTTTTTTAAAAAATTGAGATATAAGTTACATAACATAGAAAACACCCTAGTAAAGCATACAGCTTGGTTGTGCCATGATCACCACAAATTCCAGGACATTCCTCTCACCTTAAAAAGTAACCCTGTTCCCATGAGCAGCAGCCAGTCCCCATCCACCCTCTGCAGCCTGTGGCGATCTCTCTTCTCTCTTCTCTCTGCGTCTCTGGCCTTTCAGAAACTTCTGGCGCCAGTGTCTCAGCTTTGGCCCTGCCCTCCCCATCTTACCTTTGCTCCTCAAGAAGCAGTGTTAATCTCACCGAAGAGCCCCTTGCCATTGCTTGCCCACCATTTGAACCTCCTTCCCAGATCTGTGCAATTCCTTGGTGACTGGTTTACTGTTGGAGGCAGTGGCCACCGCTATTAAAGCTAAACAGGGGCGCCTGGGTGGTTCAGTCGATTAAGCGTCTGGCTTCGGCTCAGGTCGTGATCTCACGGTTCGTGGGTTCGAGCCCTATGTTGGGCTTTGTGCTGACAGCTAGCTCAGAGCCTGGAGCCTGCCTTCGGATTCTGTATCTCCCTCTCTCTCTGACCCTCCCCTGCTGGCACGATCTCTCTTTGTCTCTCAAAAATAAATAAAAAACATAAAAAAAGAAGCTAAATAAACAAGTTAGAAATGTGCTTTCCAGAATCCCTTGCAGCTAGACCTCAGATGTGTGAGCGAGCTCAGCCAATGACTTTCCATCTGGAGCTCGTGGGCCCAGAAAGCAGGGACAGTAGAATCTTTACTGGTGGCTGTGGAGGCCTCAGCCATCGGCAGCCACAACAGCGGGTCCGTGGCAGCCCCACTAGGCTCAGTGGCACCAATGTCCTCAAAGGGCTGGCTTTGATTCTGAATGCAGTTCTGGTCACCTCTTGGGATCCCTCGTTCCTGCCTGCTGTTCGCCCCAGCTCCTCCAAACCTTTCCCAGCTATCGGGTGTGTTAGACCCTGTCATTAAAATAGACCCCCTTTTAGCTCAAATCATCCAGAGTTTGGTTCTATATGCTTGCAGTTGAGAAGCTGGTGTGGGCTGGCTGCCAAGTGCTTCACAGGAGTAGAGTTTTAACTCCAGCAGGTGAGCAGATTCATGGAAGTTTTTCCTGAGAGAAGGCGTCATGTTTGGAGACCCACTCTCCCTCCCCCATGCTCTTACTCATTCCAGATGCAGTCCAGTGGGGAGCTGGCCTTTGCCTCCGGGGCCACCTCCTTAGTAGCTGGGGGACCAAATGAAGATGTTGACTGGAGATCGAAGGCACCCCATGTCCATCATGGGGTCCCTGAGTGCAGGAGACCAGCCTCTCCTCACTCTGTCTGTCTCCTTTCTAGAAGCTGCGTTTCTACCTGCTAGTCCTCCGCTGTGAGTTGAATTGTGTCCCCCCAAAAGATACATTGAAGGACTAAAGCCCTTTTACCTAAGAAGATGACCATCTGTGGAAGAAGGGTTATTGCAGATGTAATGAGTTAGGAGGAGGACATACTGGGGCAGGGTGTGTCCTTCATCTAGCATGACTAGATGTCCTTTTAAAAAAGGAAGAGGGCACAGATACCCAGGGGAAAAGACCCAAAGATTCCCACCCACCACTGGAAGCTAGGAGAAGACAAGGAAGGCCTTTAGCCTCCAGAGCTGCAAGAAAATAATTTCTGTTGTCTTAAGCCCTCGATTTGTGATGCTTTGTTACAACAGCCCTAGGGAATTAAAACATCCTTTGTATGTAAGCCCCTACCAATGGCTTTGCTTAAGCGTCCAGCCTTGGAGGCTACTGGGGTCTGCATAAGGCCATTTACCTCCCTAGAGTTTCCGGTTCCTCATCTGTAAATCAAAGGCGAACACAACTCCTTCAAAGACTTAAACATTTAAAGCAGTGCCAGGCACACGACCCGTCACTATTCACATTGAACAACTACCCCTTGTCAGTATCTGGCTTCCATGGTCCCATCATGTTGGGGCCACAAGTCTTAAGTGTTCTCCGAACACAGATCAATGCCGTGGCTTTATTAAAAAACAACGAATTTTCTTTTCAAAAGAGATGATAATTCCATGCGTGCCATGTTCTCTCTCTCTCTCTTTTTAATATCCTTTTGCACTTCTTAGCCTATGATGCAGGAAGACTCCTTTCTCAAGTGGAGTGATGCTAACACACAGGGCTGCCCACCACGGCCCAAGGACAGAGCTGCCTTCCCTGGCTGCTGGCGGGGGGGGGGGGGCGGCAAGGGGGTGCAGAACCTGGGGAGTAGCTGGTGGGGAATCTGGCCTCCGATCTGGGGAAGCTCAGAGCTGCCAGGGCCTTTAATATCCGCTCTCTGCAGCTTTATCTCCACTCAAGATGGCTGTGCTGATTGTCGCCCAGTAAAGCTGGAGTTCTGGAGGGGGGCCGTCCTGCTGTCCCTGGTTATTGCATTTAGCGGCTACTGTCATAGTCTTCAGGGAGAGGTGGCAGTGACTCAAGGTAATTCAGGACTCTAGGAGTCCTGGATGTTTATGGTTCCTTCTATCCCCGGGGATTTTAGGATTCAAGGCATGTGGCCACACGGCAAGGCCAGTGGCTGACATGAGGAAGAGATTTAACAGAGGCCAGTACCTCCCGGTCCCAGGTGGTTCATACACAATTAGCCAAGGATACCCCGAAACAAACCTTAGGGTGCCTGAGGACAGGTTCCCTAGAAGGGGGCCCTTCACAAGGATTCTTGTCCCTGTGATTGATTCAAGAGGAGCTCCAGGGAGACCAATGGGGGGAGGGGGGAGGGGAGGAGGGGAAATAGCCCAGCAAAGGTGCCATTTCAGGCCAAGACCATTGTGGGGGCAGCAGTCTGCCTCAGGGGCCTCTGGAGGGTGATCTGCAGCTCTCCTGGGTGCACAGGAGCTGGACTTCCACACTCCTGCACCCAGCACTCACTGCTGACAGCCTTGAAGGGGTCAATGAGTGGAAACGCCCAGGGAACTAAAGGTTCTCTCTGTGTGCTTACCAAGTGGCTCCAGTAACCCCAGGGCAAACCAAATGTGCCTCGTAGGCCAGCATAAGAATATGAGGAAGTGATTAACAAAAGAAAAGTATTCAAGGGCCTCTGGATGGATGCTAACAGTGTCTGCTAAGGCAACAGTTAAGATCTCCCATTTTACAGATGATAAAACTGAGGTTCAAAGAGTGAAACTGAACCAGCACCCCCTGGAGAGATCAGTGGCTGAGTCAGGATTTGAACCTAGCCTTGCAAATGGATTTCCTTTCCATTGTGTGGTGATGGTGGACCAACTGGAGGCTGAGAACCAATGGCTGAAAGCATTGACCTTTCTCGTTTCTTTTTATCATTGTTATGCCCAGATCACAATATCATCCCCAAAAGCCAGAGACCACCAGGGAGACCGAGTCACGCATGCAAAAGCAAAGGGCTTTATTACAGGCTTAAGCTCGCTGGGCCTAAGCTCAGGCTCACAGACTTCACCAGCACAGTGGGTTCGTGCTGAGAGCCCCGAACAAGGGCTGAGCAGGGCCTTTATGGGGTTTTGGGAAGGGGGAGTTACAGGAAATTGAGACATAGGTACAGTAATCCAATCATTATCGGGTAACAACATTGGCAGCAAATTTAACCATACACATTGTTTAGAGTGTTCCTAACTTTTGGCGGGACCCAATCACAACATTTAGAGTATCTTTGAAACTAACCAACTACAGAGTGGGCTAAGGACCCCCACATAGGGTGTAACTAGCCTTTAGCAATAAGTGATTATCTATAGCTTCTATCTTTAGGCCTGCCCTTAGGAGTGTTAAGCATTTTAGCTGGCCACTTCTGATTGGGTGTTGCTAGGGTGGTCCCTGGTTGAGCAATCTGTGCCCTTTCATTGTCTAATGATTCTAAGAAACTTACATTTAGGCCTCCAAGGTCAGAGGGGAAACTTGAAGCCTGTCATGGAGTCAGTTTGGTTCAGACCCGTGTCCTTTCATCATCGCCCTGAGATACAACAGCCCTGGCTTCACAGACCTACTTCCGGCAAGGAGGGGAGACCCCCTCTGCCACCAAAGAAAAAAATATTTAAGTGGCATTTTCTTTAACATTTGTTTTTTATTTTTTTAATGTTTACTTATTTTTGAAAGACACAGAGAAACAGCATGAGGAGGGGAGGGGCAGATAGAGAGGGGGAGGGGACACAGAATCTGAAGCAGCTCCAGGCTTGAGCTGTCACGGGTATCTGTGATGTTCCAAATACAATAGTTCTGGTAGGAGCCCATTCGTCCTGGGGACATGGCAGTGAGGGAAGAGGGTTGGAGCAGGTGAAGGTGATGGTCATGGAGATGCCACGCAGAAACCAGCTGTGCTGGCTTGTTGGTAGCCCAAGGTACCCTGGGGGTCCCCAGACTCTTGGAGTGGGAAACCTGGCTGGGGAATCAGCTTTGGTTGGATTTTCTAGAGAGTCTCTTTTCTCTGTTTTTTACTTGGGATTGGGGATGACTCCCTTTTGCTTATTTCCCTGGTTTTTCTTAGCGGTGGCTTTGAGTGGCTTGGGCTTGGTAATGGAGGAAGACTTTGAGAAGAGAAAAATAGTACAGTGGGAGTGTCCCTAACCCACCGAGTCATATCCCCCCCCCCCCCCCCCCCCCCGCACTTGCTGGGAGAACTAGATTTCTGCGTCCTGGGATAGCACGTCTTAAACTGTTGGGGCCCATCCAGCCAAAAAGCCTGTGGAGGAGATTCCACTGTGACGGCAAAGCCTCCCGGGGGAGAGTATGTAATCGCAAAGTCCCTAGCTTTGTCTAGGAAGGCGTTACCCTGGATAACGGTTGGCCTTCCCCCCATTTGAGGATCAGGACAAAAAGAACATAGGTCCTGGGAGACTGGGGTACAGTACTGTGTGTCCTATGGGACCCTGCTTCCCCCTACCTGAAAATGTGTGCGCTTGACTGCTTGACCTAAATGGATCAGAGACTGGGGTTAGTTCTCCTATTATTCATGCCTCTTGGTAATTGCGGTTTCAGTAAATGGGCAGACTTTCTGATTGAAACTCCCTTTCTGGTCAGGGGCACTTTACTCGTAAGTCATTCTTGTTCACCTTTAAAGAAGAATAGTCCTCTCTTAACCTTTGGTTAATATTACACTATATGTGCAAAATAAGACCCCCGCTGATGTATTTTGAGTGATGATTTATGTTTTTTGATCTTCTGTCTTGTACCTCATTCCTGTCTTTGATTTTCTGTTCTCTCTTCCGTGAAAACAATGATCTTTTCTGAAATATGTGATTCCTAAGAAGTTGCAAACAATGTAATTATTAAAAGGAAGATGTAATCACCTATGGTATATAAGACACCAAGTTTCACAGTCAAGTGTGGTCTCTTCCACCATTCACGTTGTCTGTGTTCTTTCTTGTAGATATTTCGCCGACACCAACCCCCTACTCAGAGACCCTTAGACTCTGGTGCATGGGCTGGTCCCCCGCATCAAACTTCATTGAGAACAAGAATCTGCTGGAAATCTTCCTAAGTGCAGATCTCCATTCAGCAGGTCTGGGCTAGGTCCCCTAAGCACTATTGTGTATATGTGTGGGGTGGCGAAGGACAGGGGAAGAGGAAAGAATGGAAGAGGAGTCTGGCCTGCTTTATGGAGAGCAAACAGCTTTGCTCGTCTCTAAGTTACGGTTGTGTTGTGAATGAAGGTCGCTGTTCCTAAAGCAAGGTTTGGAAACCACTGGGCTAGAATAAGCCTGACTCGGCAGTTCCTTCCGGCCAGACCACCTTTGGCCTCTCCTCCACACTGTACACTCCTCCTCTGCCTTTAACATCCAGCTCCGGTATGTTGGCTTGAATACGGTGTTCCTTAAACCAAGCCTTTATCAGCGCCTTATCTGTACTGCCTGGTCCCTCATGTGTGCTGTCCCTCACTGTATGGAAAATGCATTCTTTGCACACCTGTCTCCATTATACACCAGGAGCCTTGAGGGGCAGGGATGACCTCACCTCTGGCTGCTCCTGGGCACGGAGTGTTCCCAGCATAAAGTAATTCCTGGTTAAATGCTTGCAGAATGGGCACTACCTGGTTAATGCTTCCCCGATGACTTCTTTCCTTTAAATTCTCAAATGGAGCCTGTATTTTTATTAATCTGAGATTTCATAAATGGTTATTAGTCTTTGCTTGCATCTCCCGGAAATTGCTGGGCTTGGCAGGAGCAGGTAAACACGTTCAGATAATATCCTCTTTCCCGTTCCCCTGACATCGCTGACGGTATTGTGCTTTTTTCTTTTTTTTCTCGCCATGGAGACACTAGACATTCACTTTCTCCCCACTTCCGGAGACATGATCAAATACCCACCGAAAGGTCTGGAGTTTGTGAACGACTTAAAGTTCGTGTTGGATAAAGGATCTGGCTGACAGCACCTTTTGGGCCATTGTAATTGGGTGATGCGGCGCCAGCCCGTTCCCCGGAGGTGTGGGACTTGCCCATACAGGCCTCCCAGCCCTGCTCGGCAGAGGGTGCAGCTGTGAGTCCTGGAGCCTATTCTGAGGAGCCAGACCTCTTCCCCCCTGGCATCAGTGGGGAGGCCCCAGATAGCTCCTTGGGACTGCTCAGGAAGCAGGAGGTGTGCAGTAGCAGATGGAGAAGGAGGCCCGCGAGAGTCAATGACCCGCCTTCATTCATTTCACAATCTCAGTTGAGAACCTCACTCTGCGATCTGAATTGAGAAGTTCTAAAGCTTCTAACTGGTCAGAGTCCCATCTTGAGTCTTCTTGGGGGTGTAGCTCATTATGTCTACTTCAGAGGTGCTCAGTAACGCGAACCCCTTTGCAAACAACCCCATGATCCAGGGATCAGTGTTTCTAAGATGGGGCTGGGAAGGGACAGAGATATGGATTCTTTGCCCCACAGACCCCATGTCAGGTTTTCTGCCAAGCACTGAGGTGGGTGTGTGTGTGTAAGAATAAGAGAATTACGTTCTTAAGCCTTACAGATTGTTAGATGCACAGCTTCTCTTACGTGGATTGCTGGGTAAATGCAGCCAGTTAATATGGCTAGAAATTCAGTCATATGGATTGGATTGATGGATCGACTTATCAATCCACACTAAATAGAAAAGCTGGTTAAATGTGTAGGCAGAGTCGGGAGGCAAAAGAAGGAATGGTTCAAACTGGTTACAAGTGTGGATGGAATGAAGGGGAGGATAAAGTACAGGCTTGGTGAGCACACAAAACAGTAGATGCACTGCTGATGGGGAGATTCGTCCTCTGAGCCACTCCCGATATGATGGGATCCCACCAAAGGGATGGTGGTCTGACATCCTGTGCAGCAGCTCCTCTGTCTGATGACCTCTATGGAGATTTTCGACTGTCCACATTGTGACATGGATCACATATAAAATGATAACCTAACACCCTGATGGCCATCTCCCAGCACTTGCTGGTTCTCCACGTAGTATTGATGAGGGTGATGATGCTAATTGTAAAGACTCTTTGTTGAACATCTGTTAAGTGTCAGGTGCTTTATGTAATTTTTTCTCATCTCCCGACAACTTGCACTGTAGGAGTTATGGCCTGTATTCTTCATGCAAGGGTTCTGAGGCTCAGCGATTTTCATTTCCTTGTCACAGGTCTGGTGAGTCAGCAATGGAAGGGAGTGGTTCAGAGTGTGTGCCTGAGTCAAGTGTTGAGGTTGCCGGTGCCTCCTCTGACACTTAAAAGGTAGATTGACCTTGGGCAAGCTGTGAGACTTCTCATAGCCTTGGTGTTCTTGTCCACAAAATGAGTCTATTGTGAAACTCTAACATGCCTGTCTCATCAGAAATGATCAACAAATGTTAGCTGCTGCTGCTCTTTCTCTTCTCTCTTTTCTTCCCCTACCCCCTCCTCTTCCTTCCCCTCTTTTCCTTCCTCTTCTTCTTCCAAAAATAATAACATAATAATTATCATTAATATTATTATTATTGGCAGCAGGGCTGGGAGTCACAGAAGACCTGTCACTACAAAACAGTGTTCTTACCTCGACGCCGCACTGCCTTCTGGGCACAAGGGGAGAGTTGGGTGCTGGGTGAGTCTGTGCTGTGCTTCTTCATCCCTTTTGTCTCTCCTATGGCTCTCCGCTACTCTGGATGCCCAGGGTCACCTGGAGTGGTGCTTTGAGAATTCGTCTGCCCAGAATCCAGGTGGCCAATTCTCCTTCCAGCCAGTGGCAGAGGCAGAGGCCGCTCAGAAGGTGGGATTGAAGTAGAGTCCCTCTACCTCAGTGAGAGGGAAGTCAGTATCTCTTTCCCCCCCACAGTTCTGCTCTGAAAGAGCCCAGGAATGGCTTCTCTTCCTGTCCAGCTGACGCCGTGGGGTGCTTTTGGAAGCAAGGAAGCAGGTGATCACAACCCATCTGTTCAGAGCTTCTGATTAATACACACTTCCTAGGGTGCCACTGGGCTCCTGGACCAGCTCTGATGAAAGCAGCCAGGGGTGACCCACATAGAGTGCAATGGCAGGTGCATAGGTTACAGGCAGAGGACGGGCAACAGATGAAACCCACTCTGGTAGTGTACACAAGAGAGGAAAGTTACCAGTGGGCTTTGGAGGTGCTTCATAAACCCAAGGGTAAAAATGTAGCTGAGGCCGTGGAGCATGGCAGAGAGCCCGAGGAATGAACGCCCTGTCCTTGCTCTGTTACAAAGCATGGCAGCTGCATTCCTTCCTCCTGAGAACGGGCTCTCTCTACTACTCCCCTGTGGAAATGGGGGCACCCCAACACCTGTGCCTCAGTCTAGCCACCTGAGGACTTTCTCTCTGACTGTCTTCCAAATCTAGATACCGAGAAAGCATCTCTTCATTGGCCTCCTCTGGGCCACTGAGAACCTTGATAGAATTACGTACAGATATTAAGAAAAACCCTAGGTAATAATGTGATTACCTAAATGATAAATAAAGGAATTAGAGAAAATGGTGTGCTGCACAGGATTATAACTCTTTAAATCTATTTATGCATGTGGTTCAAGATTAGAAGAGGCCACAGTGAGGTATTTTAAATGGCTCATATTTTGTTAAACTTGGTTTATGTTGCCAATATTGCTAATAATAATAAACCAACAACAACAGCAACAACAATAATCGGCATCTATGCTATATAGCTCGGAATGTTAGGCCACTGCAAGTGGGCACATTTGTGGGCAAGTAAACTGAGGTCTAGAGAAATGTAGAGTCAGACTCCGGGTCTCAGGGTCTTTCAAGTGCACCGTGTTGCACCTCATGTTGTGAAGCTGACCAGAGGGTGAGAATTTTAAAATCGTTTCTGTGTGCAGTAGGAATGTTTAATGTTGGCGACATCTAGAGAGGGAGTCCCGAGGTCCTGTATGGTAAAGGGAAAAAGGCATCGACATTTCCTAGAGAAAGTACCCAGGAGGAAGGAAGAAGTTCAGTCTTCTTTTCTGTGTTCAAGAAATGGCTGAGTATATGGCTAACTCAACCTTCTGATCAAATTTTCATAACAAATATACAACTAACCTGAAATATTCAAGATATTAAGAATATTCTGGGGCACCTGGGTCAGTTAAGCGGGTCAGTCAGTTAAGCATCCGACTTCGGCTCAGGTCATGATCTCATGGTTGGTGGGTTTGAGCCCTGCGTTGGGCTCTGGGTTGACAGCTCAGAGCCTGGAGCCTGTCTTCGGATTCTGTGTCTCCCTCTTTCTTTCTGCCCCTCCCCTGCTCGCTCTCTCTCTCTCTCTCTCTCTCTCTCTCTTAAAAATAAATAAAAAACAATTAAAAAAAGAATATTCCAAGCCACCATGTGGATGCCTGAGTTTCCATTACTAGAGGTGATTTTCTGTTATGGGAGCACTCTTAGCTCTAGGATTTCAGATACCAGTTGATCATTTTCAGGCTCTTGGAGATTTACCACTCTGGAAGCTCTGGTATAGCCCCAAACATGATGTGCTTTTTTTTTTTTTTTTTAAAGAAATAGAATATAAGACCAAATAGTGGTTGACTGAATGAATATCGATGGTCATTGCACCTAAACATACTATAGTTTTCCATTTAAGGGCAGTACATTCTATTCTAATGTCAGAAAAGTAAGGATATTTTGCTCCATGTCAAAGACGTACTGGGGATCATTGTAATTATTAAAGACTAAGAAAGGGGGGAAATCCAAGTCTTAGTCTATGATGATTTTTGTTTTTGAAGAGGATAAGTAATCTAACTAAAGAACCAGAATGTACCTAGGAAGAGGGACTGTGAGAGGCTGTACTTGCTGGCGCTTTGGACGGGCTGTTGCCCATTCTCTACTGAGACGGTCCTCTATTCCGTGATGAAGATTTGGGAGCTTGTAATGCTAATGATGTATAAAGGCATTTTCAGCTATTTTATTAAGCTGGCATTTCCAGGTTCATTATCATTAATATTTATAGTTGGGATATGTTCCCCCAGAGAGTCTGCAAATAGCTCTCCCACTGTTCAGGTAAAGTTTATAGCAAGATGGGGAGGTACCAGTGAGCCCAGGCGTGTACTCCTCATAGGACACAGAAGCTTTGGCAATGGTTTTACATGGATGTGGATCTCTTCAGTCCATGCGTTCAGGCACCTTTTAAATAGAATTAAGTAACTATGCTGTTTTGAATCCAGGGGGGAATGTGGATGTCTGTGTGCTGGAAGGCAGAGAGTGGTGGCACAAATCCCCCAAGATCATATCCTCCTCCACTGGAATTGGTATTGGTAGGTTTTACCTTTTGCTGCCACAGTCTCTGTCTCCAACAAAGGGTTACAGTGTCCTCTGCATGTAGAGGTACAGGCAGGATCAGAGCAGAGCTCCTTTCCCAGTGGGGTGGAAGAGGCTTCTTTCCAGGAAGAGCCCACACAGAGCCCGGGCACTTGCAGTGGTACCATCTGCCCCTGCTGGAGACTTCCCACTGCTGCATCTCAAATGGGGCTCGAAATTTCTGGCTGGGCCAGGAGGAAGGAAGTGGCTTTGCTACTCAGCCATGCATCTGCTGATGAGCTCTGGGCGGGCTGGGAAACTATGGGGAGATGACAGATTTAGGGATTGGAATCAAATGTTACCTCTGGTACATAACAATGGACCAATTTTTAACTCCTAAAAATTTTGGAAAGGGGTAGAGCAGGTGTCCCAAGAGCATAAGCCCTCTGAAAAGATCATACGCTCCAATTCCACAGGCATGACCAGTCCAATACGAACCCACATCCCCGGTTCCTGAAAGACACCTGACCCATGGCTCAGGTGAAATTGTCACCTGCAAAGTCAAGGGGTTGGATGGATCATCTCTGTGGTCCTCTCCCTCAATAGTGCGTTTTCTTGCCAGGTGAATTCTAACAAGGCCTTGTTTATGTTTGGAACTGTCAGCAGATGCGGAAGCTGTCCCTGCGTGAGTGGGTTCTAGTACCTATGCCTCTTTGGGCTGAAGGAGGAGGTTGGGTCCAGGACGGTGTGCCTGGTCTCCAGGTCAAGGTGTGGAAGGAAGGGAAAGCCCATGACTGAGCTCTGCTTTTCAGCTGAATTTCCTCTCTTTACAGGCTGCATCTGGGTCCTGTCGGGAGGGGCTTGGGCATGGGGATCAGATGGTACTGGGGACTCTAGGGACAGGAAATACAAATTCGATACCACCTAGAGGTGGAAAATAGAGAACAAGGTCTTGTGAAACCAGCTAAAATATTAGAGACGCAGTAACCAAGTGCAACATGTGAGCCTTGCTACAATCCTGGATTAAAAAAAAAAAAGCTGTAAAGGACATTATTGGGACCATTGGGGAAGTTCGAATATGACTGTGTATTAGAGGTATTGTATCAATATTAAATGCCTTAAATATGAAATCAGGGTTATGGTTGTGTGTGTATCATGTATATGTATACAGAGATTTACTTACATGTATATCTCGAGAGAGATGAAACAAATGTAAAATATTAAAAGTTGGTGAATGTAAGTGAAGCTATGTGACTGTCGACTGCTGTTCTTTTTACTCTCCTGCAGGCCTGAAGTTATTGAAAATAACAAGTTGGGGGGGAAATTACTCAAAAGTCAAATATGCGCTATAGTAGAGGGAACTGGGTAAAAGGCACACGGGATCCTCATGTTATTTCTTCATGTGACTCTTCAGTTATATCAAAATAAAAGGCTTAAGAAAAGAGAGGATCTGAGGCAAATATAGCAAACTATTAACATCTGTTCTAATGGGTCTCAGAAATCTGTTCTATTTGTTCTATTACTAGTTTCATTATTTTCTGAATGTTTGAAATATCTAGTAAAAAACTACACCCTCTGGAGTCAGCTGTGGGACTGACCTTGCTGAGCCCACGCCTCTGACTTTTTACACCCCTTGTTTGACCTGGGACAGCATCTAGCGGCCCTAGGGGAGGACTTCCTACTACCCAGGAGCTCCCGCTGGACTCCATGGGCCCTCCTGGACGTGCTAATGAAATGGGCAAAAGGACACAACCACACTGATTCTTGGCACACCTCCAGACTACAAGGGCGGGCTGGAGGCAGGCTCACTAGGATCCTTCAAGTTCTGTATACTGTAAAGAGAGACAGAGAGAGAGACAGAGAGAGAGAGAGAGAGAGAGTGAGAGAGGAGAGACCCCCATACCAGAATTCATTTATTACATAACTAAATCACACGGTGACAATATATTCGAAAGGGACTAAATGAGACATGCGGAATAGTTTAAAACGCAAAAAAGGGAAATAATGTCTGAAAGATTGCTTAGAGGGGAATATAACCTTAGTAATAATTAAAGAGTAAAGCATTCTCAACCCGGCATCACAGGACCGGCTGGGCTGTAGCAGGTCTATTCACACGGATTCTGAATGACAATCAGAAGATATTCCTTATCTGTGGAGAGAGATGGGACAAAGTTAATGCACTGGAAGAAT
Organism: Suricata suricatta; assembly: GCF_006229205.1. Classification (NCBI taxonomy): domain Eukaryota; kingdom Metazoa; phylum Chordata; class Mammalia; order Carnivora; family Herpestidae; genus Suricata; species Suricata suricatta. The sequence goes on from NC_043715.1 coordinate 7,001,990, forward strand.
TCAACGTACTAAGTGAATGCTTCAGCTGGTCTGCTTTGCTCTTCAAACATCACCGGGCTCTCCGTAGACTGATGGCCTCCCACCCCGGCTGCACAGCAGAGTCACCTGCTCAGTTCTCAGAAACTACCATGCAGGGGACCCCGTTCCAGAGGTTGTGATTTCACCAGCCTGAGGGAAGGCCTCTGGTATCCACAACTGTTTTTGTAAAGCTCTCCAAGTGCTTTTAATGTGCAGCAGGGTGAGCACACAGGTGTGGAGAAAGCTTCAGAGTACATGGGTAACTCTGATTTTACAGATCATCTCTAGCGACGTTTGTTCGAGACTAGATTTGGGAGCCAGAGTCCTGTGTAACATGGACATTTGTGAACACTGTGACTATAATCCCTTCAAGGAGAGAAGGCTTCAGGCAGACCCGGTGGATGGGTTCTCTCCCAGGGAAGGTTTACGACCCTACTGGGCTTTGATCCACTTCCTATATTATCCCTATTTTGATTTCTGGTAAAAAATGCAAACTGGCAAAATTCAAATTCTTCAGAGGGTAAACCTGCCACTAATTTCACAAAATTTCCAGGTTGGGTTTTTCAGATTCCGACGTCTTCATTTTGTAACTGGAGAACATTATGTGCCACATGGCATGTTAAAATCTGTATGTCCAGTTCTTTGAAACAAAGCTTTTATCCAGTAAAGGAGAAAGATGCTTTAAATCCGAAGTGAAATGCCACATTACCTGGGGCTACCATGATTTCATGTTTCTTGGATCGGATCCTAAGAAAGGTGAGGTCATTCTGAGGATCAATGTCGCGGACCGTGCTCTTGGCTTTCATTGTCAGCTGGTGCAGAAGACCCGAGTACTGAACCGTTGTCGAGTTGTCCAGGGTTGTTCGGATGGGAATTCCTGTTATGAGAGTCAGTTTTGGGTTAACAATTTTGCTTATAAAAGGAATCTGCACACTGAGGAAATACTGGAAAATACAGATGACTGTAAAGAGGAAGAAAAAGTTACGGCCGATATTACTCACTGGTGATAATTTTAGTTTCTTTCCTTCTAGTCTTTTTGTCTCTATGTGGATCTTAAAATATAGTTGCGTCAAACCATCATTACAAATTTGACTATTGGTTTTTTCCCCCCATTTAAGTGATAGCATATACAAGCTGTTCGTGTCAGTGATACTGCCATCAAATTATTTGTAATGGCTGTGCACTATTTTGTAACATACCATACCATAATTTAAGCAGTCCCCTATTGTTAGATTATTAGGTATTTTTTTTTGGCTTGCATGCACATATATTTTGGAAGGTGTGAACTGATTATTTCAGAACTGAGTTCACATATTACTCTACATAACGCCCTCCTTCAAGCAGCTGGTCTATAGCCATCTTGCTTTGAAATGCTTGGTCTGTGATCTGGTGCTAATTTTCTCCCCCGAGCCCAGCAATAGAAAGGCGTATCATAGCACACGTTGAATTCTTTGTTGTGACTCCTCATCCCGTATTTTGCAAACTTTAAGTTTTCATATTAGAGAATCCAGCAGCAAAAGACACTGTGGTTTTGCTGGGCATTCTCTGGTTTGTGCTCACTCTTGGCTTAAGCATTATTAAATTTAGCTGCCTGTGTGCTCTATTGTTCCATAATGCGAATTTAAAACGGAACCTATTAATTTAACTGGGAAAATCTAGCCAGACAAATATGCAAGTATAATTCAATTCAGTTCAAATCAATCCAGCTCAATTCCGGTCACTCGGTGCTCACCGCTTACTTCTTAGCAGGTGCTGTGCAGGGGATTTTACACACACCGTGCCTCACCTGAGAGGGCTTTCGGATTATTGTGAGAACTACCAGGCAGCCAGGGAACGCCAAAGAACCGATTTGCACACGTGCCTTTAATTTAGGGGGACACGTGAAGGTGAATTTGGGGTTGCTGTCAAACTCCACCTGAATTAAGGCCAAATCAGTGAGAGACTAACAGAACTCTGGGTTGTCCCTCAGAGAATGCAGTTCCAGAAACTGTTCAGGAAGAGGGGACGTCAAGAGTGGGACACTGTTACAAACCAATGATTTCACCGGCTTTGCATGAAACTCTTTGAGAACCTCCATTCGGACTGTGAAACAGTCTCTTTTAAGAAAACTCTTCCCTCAAGAATAGGTCTTATCAAACAATACAAGTACAAATTTACAGGAAAACCTGCTCAATAAACAAAGTTTTATAGCAAGTTTGTTCATTTCTGTATTATTATTTCTTGGCCACTTTCCCCCAAAGTCAGGTATGCCTTTCACACCTGATGAGACATTGCAAGGCATGTGTCTTTAATAGGCGGGGAGCTGAGAGGTAGCAAGCACTCGACCTTTTAAGAGCCCTTTCTTTCTGAGGACTGGTTTTATTTTGCATCCTGAATAGTGACTACCTCCAAAGTGTGCGCTGCTCAGTGTCAAAACAAGAAATACAGCCAGAATAAATTATTTAAAATGTAGATGACAAGATTATGAATCCAATGCTCAGGCCTATTTAGTTAGTCTATTCATGATCCAAGTCAATAAATAAAACAGCTAGCCTTTCTGAATAATAAATGCACGTCGTGGAAGCTCTTGGAGGTTTTCATATCCACTGTAGATGACTTGGAAAAAAAGTCAATCAACAAATATTTATTGAGTTCTTGCTTGGTACCGTGCAAGGTAATTAAATAATAATTTATGAAGGAGCAATTTTAGCACATGGTATAAAATCCACCCATGGCTCCTTCTGAGAGGGGACCCCTGTGCCCTGTTTCTTTGGGAACCTCACAGAGATAGTCTAAGTGTGTTCAAGTATGTTTTCATTTGTATTCCTTAAATTCTATTATTCTCTAGTCTGTAAAAACATTTTTTTTCCATGTAATACACTTGGAAGGTTGTTCTGTTCAGTACATCTAGGGCTAAGGCTAGGCGTGTTAATGGCTGCATCACGTGACTGTTGAATGGATGCCTGGTGGACATTTAGGCTGTTCCCAGGCTTTGACTGTAATAAGCAAGGCTACAGAATATGTCCGTGCGCATGCCATTTCACCTTTGTGTGTATGTATGGTATAAATCCCCAGCATAGAACTTCTAGGACAAAGAATATGAATTCGATATTGCCGAATTTATGGCACTGCTTTGAAGTAGGACTCTATGATCCCAGTAAGCTGTAGTCTTCAACGGTGTATTCGTCCTTTGGTTGATCGTATTTCAAAAATGTAAGGAACTGGCTGGATGGCTGATAAAGTCTAATGAAATTCAAATGATTGATGGTTAGAAATGTCAAGAATATGTAAAATTAAGAGTCTACGGAAATCAGGCTTATATACATAAGAATATGGGATCGTTATGAGCGTCTGAGAAATATATGTACTCACCAGTATCTGATTCAACAACCAGTGCTGCAATATTGTAAACCATGAATGGATGTATAAATGGGAAACCGATTTAAACAAAGAAACTACTCTAATAAAAATGTATACCACGCGGCAGTGGGCTAAATTGCTAAGTCTGCTTTATTGTCATGGACAGGATGCCTATGTTTCATTAATGGTGAAACCAAAAGACTCCGTTTAACATGCCGTAAGAGGAGATCTAAATGTATAAGCATGGTAGAACGCCTACCTCGCCACAAATAAACCCTGGAAGTATGTGAAAATGATTTGCTGAGAATTACACTAAAACCACGAGTGGTGAACAAGAACACATGAACACGATCTTAATTTTTTTTTTTCAGTACTAAGGTTCCTGGGTCTTCTGAAAGCTGCCAGGCTGCACCATAATAAATGGGACTTTCATCTAAAATTGAGTAGGCTGCTGAAATGGAATATTTTATTAATTCTGTTTACACAACTTATACCATATGCTATTAATAAACAGGCTTGTTGTACACGCTGGTTATTAATAATCTGACCACAAAAGTAAGACCCTCATTTATATTTTTGGGAAAATGGTTAATTTGGCTTTCAGAAAGGTGCCCTGAATCCTAACATAATCTGATCCCAGTAAGAGTTAATTAGAAGTTAATGGGTTTTAAAAATAATATTTTGTTGCCTTTGGATAAGAAAAATATTGAGAAACTTTAGGCAAGTAGAGCAAAATCAACTGTAATTCTGGCACTCAGAGATGGTCGCCGTAACGTAGCCCTGCCTTTTCTTCCGTTTTTAAGTGTGTGTGCGGCTGGCTATGGTCACGATTAGAAAATGTTGGCTACCGCTTTCTTCCCTGCTCGTTTTCATCTCATATTGTTTCCCATGACTCTAAATATTCTCCAACATTTTAAACAGGGTAATGGGGTTCATCAGGTAAATATTACATAAAGAATTAAAAATTTTCCCTACTGCTGGGATAGACATATCGACTTATTTGTCTGTCTGTTTACTGCTGTGGTGCACGATGCCTCAGTGAGTATCCTTTGTACCTCATCTTTTCCTTCATCACTCCTCAGGATAAATTCTTAGGAGTCACATTACAGGTCACAGGCTATGGAGGTTTTCAGACATATGATGCATATGGCTAGGATTATGTACTTTTGACTAGGTTCTTCCAAAGTGACTTGTAAGAGGAGTTGTCCTGGAAATCGTATCTTTCCCTGCCAAATTCAAGTCTATCCTAAACCTTAGCATGTGCAATAGCTTCTTTGCAGATGTAATCAGTTAAGATGAGGTTGCACTAGATTGGGGTGGGCTGAATCCAATGACTGGGGTCCTTACCAGGAGAGAAAATAGACACGGGGGGAGAAGGCCATGTGACGATGGAGGCAGAGAATGGACTGACGCGTTTACAAGCCAAGGAATGCGCGGCCTTCCGGAAGCCACCAGACGCTGCGAGAGCGGCGAGGCAGGGTCCTATAGAACCTGAACAGGCTGCCCTTTCTGACGCCCTTATTTCAACTCCCAGCCCGCAGACCTGAGAATAACTTTCTAACGTTTTAGGCCACCAAGTGTGTGGTACCTTGTTGTGACCGCTGAAGGAAATGAATACATTGTTTCTGAAACCCCGCACGCAGCCCGTGGGAGGGGGTGTGCGGACTTGACCTACATGCCAGGAACGAAAATCATTTCAGACACGACAATGTGCTAGCTCACACTACTTCCTGGAAATACTGGGCAGACTTCTTTCTTACCTATAAGGCTGGTCTTAAATCCTTTCCCTCCTGATGGCTCAAGCTGGGTGAATGTATTTATTTGGTGTTATTTTTCATTTTATTTTACTATTTGCAAAACACATCCAATGTTTTAAGCATCAAATGGTTTAGCTGTACAAATCAATTTAAAATGCCCACGTTCTGAGAACTATTTAATTATAATTCTGTTAAGTGTTGGGTACTGTGCTAGGCACTGAACAATCAGTATTTCCTCTATCATAACCCTCAGGAAAGTAGGTTATATTCTGTTTTCCACTGCCAAGGGATTGAAGTCTGAGTGCAAACAGATAGTAGTTTGTAGTTGCTCAGTGAACATTTACTGATGGATGTGTACCAAAATAACAATTAGCTGTGAGGGTCTATTGCAAAGCACTGTGCCTGGCCACGCACCGATTCTGTGGTTGCACCGTGAATTATGTGAAGTAGCTACTCTGTTTCAACGAATGCGCTGGGGTTTGTGGTATTTCTTGCCTTTGCAAATGCCTGAAGTAGCAATGACACTAGCCGGAGCCTTCAGGACATTGCCACCACAGCTGAGCACAGGGCAGTGGGCCAGAGAAAAGGCTTTGTGGGTCAGTAACGGGGACTGTGGGATGAGCGCAAGTTGCTGGTATAAGTCTACGGATCTCCTGGGTGGAAACGCATTGGCCGTTTTTATACTATAGCTGCAAAGGCTATCCTGTAGGTTGTGTTAAAATTGATTCTCAAAGATTTTATTAAGTGTGGTAAAGGAACAATTTCACTTAAAATGAAGACTGAAACTCTGTACCCTTTATAATGTTAAAATAAAAACTAGCTGCCAACAATGATAGTCTCCCTATCTTCGACAGGATAGTTTCAATGGTATTCCTGAAATATTAGAAGAATTACCAGAGAATACAGGGATATTTTTAGACATGTTTGATTCATATTTATGTCTTTAAGTCTTAGCAGAGCACTTGGTATATAGGAGATACACAATAGATGTTTGGTAAGTACGTCATAGCTAAAACACAGAAAATATACTTTATATTTCAAAATCTGGGGCGCTTGGGTGGCTCAGTCGGTTAAGTGTCTGGCTTTGGCTCAGGTCATGATCTCACAGTGTGTGGGTTCGAGCCCCGTGTTGGGCTCTGTGCTGGCGGCTAGCTCAGAGCCTGGAGCCTGCTTCCGGTTCTGTGTCTCCCTCTCTCTCTGACCCTCCCCTGCTTGCACTTATCTCTCTGTCTCTCAAAAATAAATAAGAAACAACAAAAAATATCAAATTCTAGGACGTCTGGCTTAGGCGAGGCACAGCAACAAGTCCTTGGTTGGCTTGTGTGTGTCTAGAAGGCATCCCGTGATGTATTTACCTTCTGCATTCACGACCATAGTTCCAACAACCCCTTTGTGGCTCTGGATCCTCTTTAGGGTTTCCTCCACCTCCGCCTGAAGAGATCAGGAAGGCAATTAACCAAAGGGGGTCCCTGTGGTAACCCTAATCCTAAAGTCAATAATGTTTGGAAAGACACCTACTCCCCTACCTCCTTAACCTAAGGAACTGCATACTATGATCTCAGACCTTCAGAAGAGCTTTGAAACTGTCCGGTCCTGTCTCCAAGCCTGTGTGAGACGCCTGCATACAACCCTGACACATCTCTTGGCCGGAACTCTTCCAGGGACGGAGAGCTTACTACCTAACAAGAGCTCACTCAGTTTTTAATGTATTTGCTGGAAAAGCATTCTCTATATTGGACAGAAATCTGCTCCCATTCATGTTTTACTCGTTGATCTTTCTGTATTCATATGAAAAATTCCTTTTCTATATTATCGTCCTCTAAATAGTTACAGAGCTACTATCGTTTTTCCCCTCTGTCTGTAAGTATCCCTTAGGAGCGCCTGAGTGGCTCAGTCAGGGAAGCATCCTCAGCTCAGGTCATGATCTCACGGCTGGGCTCTGTGCTGGCAGCGCACAGCCTGCTTGGGATTCTCTCTCCTTCTCTCTCTGCCCCTCCCCTGCTCACACACACTCTCTCTCAAAGTAAATAAACATTTAAAGAAAAGTTTTCGTTTGCATTTGACGTGGGCAGGGATGCTTATTTCCTCTTTTCCACAACTACAGCTCTGGTTTTCGAATTTCAGGCATTCCGGTGCTAGAGTCAGTCTTTTTGCCATTACAAATATTGCCTATACTGCATACCTAGAATGTTCTTTAAATTACCTCGCTGCCCAAAACTACTAAAAACAAATGGGTTTTTACAAGGAAACTACACATCACTACCACAAATGGAAATCTGCTATTTGTCCTAAACAGAAATAACTATAAAAATGAAAAAAAAAAAAAAAAAGAGAAAGTGCATAGTATCTCATTTCACCCCAAGGAAAGGTCTGAGCCTGAGGTCTGATATTCAGGTGAAACATGGAAAATACGAAATGACAGTGGTACTAAGGACGAAACAGTACCAGGAGTTTCTCTTAGATACAGTCTCCAAGCTGGGGGGGGGGGAATGGACGAGGAAGAGCTTCCTCAGCTGTGATTCACGAGAGTGGTTCGGGGGATCCAAGATTGCATTTTCGCCGGCTTTAAGACAATGTACCTAGCTCCTTACGCCGCTGGCCCCTCCCTTTGTCTTTCTTCTTCTTTCCCAAACGCCTCTATCTGCTGTCAGCCTTTCCCTCTGTCCTTCCAATTGTTTTTTTCCCGTGATTTCTGCATCCTCCTAATACAATCTCTTCCTCTCCATCTCCAATCCCCTTTTCATTCCTCTCTTTAAAAACTTTGCTCCTATTCAAACTATTCCGTCTCCGCTTTCCTTTATTTATTTATTATTTATTTATTTATTTATTTATTTATTTATTTATTTATTTATTTATTTATTTTACACCCTCTCCTCCCCTTCCTCTTTATTTTCCTTCCTTCGTTCTCAGCGTCGCCTCCTTCTCCCCTCTTCTCCCCCTGCTCTCCCTGCCGCCTCGTCCTTCCTTCCCAGGATCGGGCTTCTCTCCCTGTCGCCTCTTTCCAAACTTCCCTCGCGGCGGAGCGCTCTCCCCGTCAGGATCCCTCAGCCGCCCCCTCCCCCCGTCTCTCTGTCTCTCTCTCTCTCTTTCCGGATATCCGCACCCTGCAAGTCCCACTCCCCGCAGTCAACGCCCTAGATCCCGATCCCTCAAGCTAACTTCCCCCATCTAGGCATCTTCTTCTCCCCTTCAAGGTCGCCCTCTCGTTCCTTCAGGGTCTCCCTGTCGCCTCTCCAAGAAGCTTCTAGAGCCCTCCGCCTTCGCCGCGGCCCCCGGACCGGCTGGCCAGGGTCGGCCCCCGGGACAGGCCAGCGACGGCCTCCGACGCGGGCGCCCCCAAGGCGCCGGGGCGCGGACTGAAGCTACAGATTTACCATCGTGCGAAACTCGGCTCAGTCCGGCGTCGCCGCTGCCCGAGAAGTCAGCAACGCTTCCAGCCGTTGCTAGGAGACAGGGGGGGGAAGTGACCTCCCGGAAGTGCGGCGCACGCGCCTGCGTGTCCGCGGGTCGGTCGGCGGCCCGCGCGGCGGCTCTTCCGCCCGGAAGCGGCTTGACGCCTCTCGGCCGCCGTAGGCGGAGCCTGGGGCCGGTGGCCCCCGGGGCTCACCTGGGTGCACCTAGTCCCGCGGGGCCGGGGGCCCGAGGACGCTCAGCGGGCATAGGCCTGGGCATTCGTTCGTCCACTCATTCCTTCCTTCCTTGAGGTACGCCTTAATGTAACAGCACTTCCTCAGGCACGGCCGTGTTATTGACCACCTGCCACGTGCCAGGCGCTCTGGCCTGAGTACATTCTAGCTGGGGACACTGACCAGCGACCGTCGAGGCCACCCTATCCGAGTGTGAGACGGGCCCGGGAGCAATAGGCCGGGGATGGGTCCGTCTGACTCCGGGCTTGGGCCGCTTGAGCGATGGACTCAGCTGCTTGGCGAGGCCCAGTGTCCCTGCTTTCCCAGTGCCCTGTGCAGGCGGATCCGTGTGTTCCCCAGCACCCCCCCCCCCCCCCCCCC
>NC_043715.1:7011210-7057678 GCF_006229205.1 Suricata suricatta
ATACATTGTGTTTATATACACATATACGTATATTATATATACAATGTATAAGTATCATTGATTTATAACTCCTTACCCCCCCAAAACCGTAGGGTAAGCTACATCTTACACTCTCATCAACTGGTAGCATCCCCTACTCTAACCTCAGTTGAAGAGTTTATACTCACCAGTGTATTTGTTGCATGCATTAGGATCTGTCTTTTGTTGGTCATTATCAGCTCTGAGTTGCTGGAAAAGTGCAGGTGGTAGTGCTGGAGGCTCCACCCATTGCCACAGAAGGGCATTCTCGAGGTATTTAAGGAACTGATAGAAGAGACCAGTTACAGACCAATCAGGGATGGTCAGAAGTCACTTACTTGAAGGGCCTTGATAGGCTTTGCGCCTGGGAGGCAGAGACTATTTTGTGACGGGCAGCAGAACAGTGTGGTGGCTGGGGTCCTACAGTCCTGGGGTCTGAAGAGGGCAGACGCTGATTACTAGATGCACAGCGTGGGCTGGGGATTCATCCCCCCAGGACCGTGCTTTAACGACTCCCTGTGCTACCCGTGCGGTTTTGTGCTTTCATTTCCCGAAAGCAGTCTCCAGCCAAACACTCCTAAGAATGTCAACTAGACTCCGAATGGGCCCTTGTTAAGGATGCTCTGAAACAATTTTGAAGTTGGTGATTTGGGGGCTAATTGGTCCATTTCATCTTAGAGGCTGTCATTTCATGACATTATGCGCGAAGTACTCTGAGACGCTCTAGCTGTGCTTCCTTTCCTTGGTGGTGGGGGAGGAGATTCTGGTCACCGACCTTCTCTCCTCTTTCTTCCGAGAAACTTAATTTCTCTCAGAAATCCAGATCCCCGTAGCTACGATCCTCCTTTTAACAAACACCTGGAACTCCATCCGAGATCATTTGGAATGGACAGCTAAGAGTGTAGGGGAGGAGTCAGGTGTGTGAGTGCAGATCTGGGGCTTGACTGACTGCCCACACCTACCACTATGCGTAATAAAAGTATAGGCATTTAGGGTAATACTGGCTGAGCTCTGTAAAGACTGATTCCCGGTCTCTCTGGGTGTTTCCGATCAAATAGTGTAGCCATTTGTTTTGCTTATAAAAATCGGTGGCAGCGCACCATAACTGTTGTGTCAGTCAGCTCTAATGAAGGAGCCGGCTGCATATGCATGGAGTGTGAATCCCCTCGCTTCTGGAGTCAGGGTGTCAAACTCGTTCAATAGCTGACAGCTGTGATTAGAGCCAACAAAGACTCCAGCATGAAAGGCACTGACAGGAGTACCCAACTGCTGAAAAAGTAATAAGAAGTAGCCCAACTGACTTCTAACCAACAGTCAAGTTTGACTCACTGTGCACAGGAAATCAATGAGGAGAATATGAGCCATTTTCTCCTTATTGATTTTCACCTCTAATTATTCCTTGGAGGTAGCTTGGTTTAATTTTTATGCCTTTTTAAATTTTTTTTGTGAATTATCCCTTTCTCCTCTTTTCTTCCCATCCCCATGCCTCTCGTTTTAACCTACAGTAAGTGTTAAGTAGCTTTGAACTTAAGCAAAAGAATTAATGTATATTCCTTTTTTTCAGGTACTCTGAAGTGACCCCCAAATTTGTGGTACATCCAGAGTCCACTATTCTTCACAGAATTTTGTTAAAGTGAGATGAGTTTTTTTCTTGAGGTCTTTCTCACTGGTAGTTTGCTAGTACTCTCTGCTTAGCCTGAAGAAATCTGGGTGATTTGATAATCTTGAGTTTTCTCTTGGTATTTTCTATAGCACTCCATACATCTATCTATCTTTGTCATTCATGCTAAGTTGGCAAATACTATATATAAACTGGACCATGGAATATACTTTGTGCCCATTTTCTCATAAGATAAGACATTCTTTGTCAACTTAAACAGAACTTCTAGTACATTTTTCACTCCAGAGAGTGAAATATTAGATTCTTTCATTAGATTCTTTGAAAATGACCCTTAGGAGTAAGGCAAAATTAGAGGACATCGGTGGTCTTAAGAATTATTCCATATAATATGACTCAGTGCCATAGAATTGAAGAATTATAGGCTTAGGGTTTCAGAAGATCAACTATTTTCTCCTTATTAGGACAAGGGCACCCTCTAGGGTAATTCTTCACAGGACTAAGGTGTCACGTAAGCATTTGCTCATCATGAAGGAATTCTCCCTGTTGGAATTAAAGGGTTTCCCTGAGTCCAGAATCTGGAGTTGTGTGCAGCCAGGGTTGACGTCCCTAGGCTTGTTTCCTTGACTAAAATAAATTCTCAGAGCTTTCATCTCCTCATTTATAAAAGAGGAGAGATAATATGTACCTTACAGAGTTGATATGAGATTTAAATTATATGGGTAAATGCCTGGCTTCTCCCAGATGCCCAGTGTGGATCCTTTTTGCCACATTTCTTTCTTGTGTCTTTTCCTTTCATTAGTCCATTCTTCCCTTTTCTTTCCATTCCTTTTATCTCCTCTCTCTATCTCATCTCTTTCTCTAGCCTTTTCCTCACTACTTCCCTCCCCTGTTTCTTTCCTCTCTCCTTCTCTTTAACCTCCTTTCTTCATCCTCTCTTTCCTTTATGCCCTTCCTAGAAGAAATATCCAGAATTCATTTGCTGACTTTCTCACCAAAAAGATGACTTTCTCATCTTTCCCTTTCATCTCTTACTTCCTTTCTCCTGTCATTCACTTAGAACATTCTTCTTGTGTAGTTCATTGACCTCTAATCTCATTTTTCCACAAGTCCCATTTTTGTTTTAATTAATCAATTAATTAATTAATTAATTAAAAGTAATCTCTGCACCCAAGTGGGGCTTGAACTCATGACCCCAAGACTAAGAGTCACATGATCTACCAACTGAGTCAGCCAGGTGCCCCAGTAAGTCTCATTTTTCAACTTCTGCTTCCAGTAAGCAGTTCCCACCTCAGTGAATTGCACTTAGTAGAAATTCTCAGTCTCTCAGGGCTGAGGGCAAACTGCAAATATTTCCTCATCTATTAATTTTGTTCAAAGAAGGAAGGGCTGAAGGGAGCAACAAATCCCATGTACTTTATGTGGCCCTACTTTTTTTCTGATAATCCATTCCCAGAGTCTCCCATCTGATATTTTTCAAGCTCTCACATCTATTTAGTTTCAAAATCACTTTCATTGGTAGGTGTCATAAAAAAAAGTAGATGCATAAAACAAAAGTTAGGTTGATGAGTTACTACACAGTGAACTCTTGTGTACCCCTCAACCACGTGAAGAAATACAACACTGTCTACATTCCAGAAGTGTCCACATGGCCAATTCCAGTCATTACTTCCACAGTACATGGCCTGAAAAGCCTAAAATATTTATCTGGCCCTTTACTGGGAAAATTTGCTAATCTCTATAATTGCCTGTTCCTTTTCTCTTTAGTTTTCAAATGATTGAAACTCAAAAACAAAAATATTGTGACATTATTTCAGAGTTTGCAAAGTATATAAATATAATCTGTAAAATAACTACCACAGAAGGTGGGGGAGGGTGAAGGGACTCTGTCTTAAGAGTAAGGATCTTACATTCCACGTGAAGCATTTAAGTATTGATTCTAAGGGAAAAATGAGGGATATAACCTCTAGAGCAACCAATAAAAAAGGACACAGCCATGTCAAATAAAGTACTAAAAATTGTTCAAATAGTCTAAAAGGGAAAAGGGCAAACAGTAAAATGGAAAACAAGTAGAGCAATCAGAAAGCAGGTAGTATACCTGAAGCGTTATATCCTGATATATCGTTGATTGCATTAAATGTAAATAGTTGAAGCACATCAAGTAGAAGACAGAGATTTTTATAGTTAATTTTAAAAAGTGATCAGTGATTCTTGTTTCTGGAAATTTGGAGTAGATGTACTTTCCCTTGTTCCTCCTACTGAATATAACTAAAACCCCTAGAAATTATACAAACACACGAAGACCCTGAAAGATGGAAAGAATCAGTCACATTGCCTAGAGACCTTGGGACCCTAAGAATGACATGATTGTAAGTTACCTGGGTTTTCTTTTTGCCTCATGCATTCTAGACTTGGAACTGAAGAAGCTGGTAACTCCAAAATCTGAAAAACATGGAAATTTTAAAAAGCCCCAACAAAAGCCTATTCTTTAGCCAAAGTACCAGGAAAAGGCCAGTCAACAAGACAGAAACTTATAGAAAGTAAACATTCTACTCCAGCTGAACACCACACACACACACACACACACACACACACACACACACACACACAGACTAGAAAGGCCAGGTGGAGAATATAGACTTGCGTTCTCATCTTGCTATAACTGCCCCCCATCCTCTACCAGGATGATGTCAGAGAAGGCTGAGTAAGGAATCTATTCTTTGATCCTGCTCAGTGTTAACTAATGGGCACCTCCCCACCTCCTGCAGCAGTTTCAGTGAAGTCTATTTGGGGAGCCTGGACTTCCATATCCACTCTAGCATATGAGTAATTACTTTAAATATAAACAGTCAAAATATACCACAAAAAAGAGGAATAGATAGTTAGATTGTATTAAAAAATGACAACCATATGCTTTCTAAAGTAACTGACTTCAAATATAATAGGCATATAGAAAATACAAGGATAGAAAAACATGTGTCATGCAAACATTAACCCAAAGAAAGCATGAGTGGTTACATTAATTTCAGATAAGTAGACTTTAGACCAAAGCAATTCACCAGGTACAGAGAGGACTGTTGTATAATGATAAAATGGTTACTTCACTAAGAAGATATAGCAAGTCTAAAAATATATGCACCAAACAACAGAGCTACAAAGTGTAATGCAACACATGACATTTCCTCTGTGTGAGTTGAAGATTTTAACACTTCTTTCTCAACAGTTGATAGAAGAATCAGACATAATATAACCAGGATAGAAAAGCCAACATATCAACCAGTAGGATCTAGTTGACATTTTATAGAACAATCAACATCAGGGGAATCCATATTCCTCTCAAGTGCCTACAAAGCATGTGCTAAGACAGACCACATTCTAGCCCTAGGACACACCTCAGCAAATTAAAAAAAATTGAAATCTTACAGAGTATATTCTCCAGCTATAGACAGGCTAGACATCAATAACAGAAAAATAATAGGAAAATATCCAAACCCTTGGAAAATAAATAACACTTGTAAATAATCCATGAGTCACAGAGGAGATCTTAATGGGAAACAAACAAATGAGCAATGAATTAAATGAAAATGAAAATGTAGCATATCAAAATTGTGGGGTACAACTAAGGCAATGTTCAGAGCAAAGTACATGCTTACATTAGGAAAGGTAAGACATCTTAAATAATGTGAGCTCTCACATGAAGCAGAAGAGTATAAATCTTAAGAGCAGAAATCAATAAAATTTCAAACAAAAACAATAGGTAAACAAAGAGTTGGGTTTTTGAAAAGATCAATAAAATTGACAAATCTTTAGCAAGATGGTCAACGATAAAAATGAGAGAAAATACAAATTAGCAGTATCGGGAATGAAGCATGGAATTCCACCACATACTCTACAGATATAAAAGAGACAGGGAACGATGTAAACAGCTCCACATACATACAGTTGAGGACTTAGATGAAGTGGACCAATTCCTTAAAACCGCCTACCACAAAATTTACCCAATATGAAACAGGTAATTTGAGTAGCCCTATACTATTAAAGATATCGAATTCATAATTTGAAAATTCCCCCAAAGAAATCTCCACTGGAGATTCACCTAGACAGTTTAATGAAATGTTTGAAAAATAATTAGCATGATAAATACACAATCTCTTTCAGAAAATGGAAGGGGGAAAATTTCCTAATTCATTTTATGAAGTTACATTACACTGATACTAAACCCAGACAGTGACAGTATACATAGATTAGTAAAGGGAAAGAAGGAAAGAAAACTATGGACCATTATCCTCCGTAAATGTACATGCAAAATCCTTCAGAAAATAATAGCTAATAGCATTAGTAATATATAAGAAAATCATACACTATTACCAACGAGAGCTTCTCCCAGAGGTACAAAGCAGGTTCACCATTCAAAAGTCAGTCAGTGTAATCTACTGTAACAGGCTGAAGAAGAAAAAGAAATGTGATTCTATCAGGTGAGGCAGAAAAAGAATTTGAGAAAATTTAATACTCATGATTTAAAAAAACAGCACACTAGGAATAAAAGGGAACGTCTATAACTTTGTAAAAGCCATCCACAAAAAAGCTACAGATGACATACTTCATGTTGAAGGACTGAATCCTTTCCTCCTAAAATTGGGAGCAAGTCCACTTTCAATACTCTTGTTTAACACAGGGGTGGGACTTTAGCCAGTTCAAGAAGGCAAGGCAAGGAAATAATAGGCAAACATGGAAATGAAGAAATAAAACTGTCCCTATTTGGAGATAACATGATTGACTATGTAGAAAATGCCAAGGAACTTACAACCAAGTAGAAACGAAATTCCCATGTATAAATATGACAACGCATGAATAAGACTTGTATGCTGAAAACTACAAACTCCTGATTAAAGAAAATGAAGAAGATCAAAATAAGTTGGGGAGAGTGTCAATTCTCTCCAAGTTAATACACAGACTTAACACCTTTTCTGCTCAAATCCAAGCAAGGTATTTTGTAGGTAAGGAGAAGATCATTCTAATACTTATATTGAAAAGCAAAGGAAATGTAATGGGTAAAAGGATTTTGAAAAAGAAGAGTAAAGTTGGAGGAATCATGGTACCCAATTTGAAGACCCATTACACAGTTACAGTAACCCAGAGCGTGTGGTGTTGGTGGAGGGACAAACACACAGGTGAGTGCAGCAGATAGAGAACTCTGAACTAGTCTCACACCAATATACCGAGCTGATTTTTTTTTTTTACAAAAGTGCAAAAGCATTCAGTGGAGGAAATATAGATTTTTCAATAAACAGTGCTGGAGAAATTCAATATCTGTAAACAAAATAAGCAACTAAAACAAAACAAACCAAAATCCTTGACTTAAGGCTCACACCTTATATACAGATTAACTGAAAATGGACCACAGACTTATATATAAATGTAAAACTTTTATAGTTTAAGAAAAAACATAAGAGAAAGTCTTTATGCTGCAGAATTAGGCAAAGAGCTTATAAAGTGAACACCAAAAGTGCAATATACAAAAGGAAAAACTGATAGATTTAATCAAAATTAGTAACTATGAGAAGACCCTGTCAAGAGAGAAGGACAAGCTATAGACTAAGAGCTAATATTTCCACATCATGTATCTGATAAAGGATTAGTATCTAAAATAATTAAAGAACTCTCAAAACTGAACAGTAAAGAAAACAACAACAGATGATCTGGCTAGAAAATGGGCAAAAGACATTTCATTGAAGAGGATCTACTGGTGACAACCAAGCATATAAAAAGCTGTTCAGCATCATTAGCCATTAGGGAAATGCAAATTAAAACCACAAGGAGGAAGCGCTGCACATCGATTAGAATGGCTAAAATAAAAAATAGGGCAACACCAAGTGTCAGTGAGGATGTGGAGAAACAATCACGAATACACTGAAGTTTCACTTGGTGTGGTTTTCTTTTTGGTTGTTTTGTTTTGGCGCGCGTGCGTGTGTGTGTGTGTGTGTGTGTGTGTGTGTGTGTGTGTGGCTTTGTTTGTATTTTTCTCCCCAGGGGTTCCTTTTGCCTCTTGAAACTGTGGCTCGATATCTTTTGTCAGTTTTACAAAACTCTCTTCCTGTGTTTTGCTAATTTCCGGTAATTTAAAACTTTTTTTTTTCAATGACCAAAGACTCTGAGATTTATGCAAGGGAACTGCCTGAAAAACGTTTCCTTATGGTACTCAGCGAGTCTGTGCAGGTCAGCACAGTTATAAGTATGGAAGTAGACAAAACAGCACAACTGTATATACTATGTCCCCTTGATTAGACCCTAAAATGATCTCTTGGTTCTTACCGTCAGGAGCTACTGATTATCATTTCATATATGTTAGACTAATTTGGCTAGAAGTTTTAGTTTCCAATTAAACCCAAGTCAGGATGTTAGAAGTGAAATATTCTCTGCAGACCTTTAAAAATTGCGGATAATGGCTATGGGATGATGGGCAGCCTGTGGTCTTTCTACGAATATTAATAATCTCTCATTTTTTGCTGGGTGGGCAGAGTTGAGCAAGCGCTTCGATAGCCCTGTCTCAGTTACCCTCACAGTGCCCCCTGGAGCTTGGCAGGTTTACTTCCATTTTGCAGACGTGGTGTCTGAGGCAAAACAGTCAGATGACAGGAAAGCATCTAGAGTGGTAAATCTTCTTTCATTACAGCCTGGAACTTCCCCAGAGGGTTCTGACTTTGTATTTGGGTGCCCACTGGGTACTCTTCAGGTCACCTGGATGGCCCTGTGCTCTTCCGGCTCTGCAGTATCATAGGCTTTCCGTGGACACAGTAAGTAGCTGAACCAGAAACAAAGCGGAACTCCCTTGTTTTCCTTCTGTGCCATCCTGTCAACTGCATACAATCGAGGATAGGACTTTGTTCCCTGCTCGGAAAGACGAGGGGGCCTCATTTCCCCCTCCCAGCTGGCTCCTGCTTCGTTGGAGCTACCCAGACGTCCCAGAAAGATCCCTGCTGTAAGTACTTTGGTGGACCGCTTCTCTTGCCGCTGTCCCAGGAACAGAGATGGGGTGTCTGTGGATCTAGAGTTTTGGAGATGGTGGAGAGGCGGCCAAGCAGAACTGCCACAGTCCTTGACGGCAAGAGGCAGCTTACCTTGTGGAGACCAGCGCCTGTCTTCCGACGACTGTAGGGATTCAGAGACCGAGGTAGGTGAGGCAGCAAAAACGGTGGGAATTGAGGCTCGTGTTTTTGGAAGGCAAAGAGATGCAGGCTGCGTGCGGGAGGGGCATCAGAGTAAGTCGTACTTACGTAGGGCAGTCATTCCTGGACGGAGGCGCTGAGCCGGAACCGCAGGGGTGCAGGGCACACTGCTGCGCAGAAGACAAATCCCCCGGCTCTAATGGCGCCTACCGCCTAATCGGGGACCGGGTTAGCAAACAAGTGATTACATCAGGCATCCCCATGGGAGAAGTGTGGGCCGCAGTTGAGGCACGGAGGAGGTCACCCTGACCCAAGGTAAGGGCGTCCTGGAAGGGTTCCTGGAGTTCGTGGTTTCTTAGCTAAGTCACAGAGGAGACCGGAAGCCTGGGAGGTGACTAGGTGTGGACGCAGAATAGAGGGAAAAGCCTGTGCAGGAACATGAAGACACTTGAAAGAACTAAAGTCATTGCAGTTTGCTAAGACTTTTAGTGATGGCTTTAGCATACAGAATGGAAAAGATTTCGCTAGGTAAAACCTTGGATTCCTTTGGTCAGTCGGGCCCAAGGACATTTACCCGAAGTGAAGAGAATCATCGTGACCCGCTGCCCATCTCTGACCCTTTACTAGGGTGCCCATTTAAGACCCCTGACTTCAGGGTGCAGGTGAACTCAGATTTCTACAGGTTTGCCAGGAAGCTGTGACTCGGTCCCCTCTCGCTGAGGTGGACAGTGCCCCCCAGTGGAGATGCAGGTGAGCACTCCTCAGGTACCCCACTGGCCTGGCCACACTGAGTGCATGTTTACCATTCCCGTGAGGCTGCACCCAGCCGAGGCTCTGCGCGATTGCCTGAAATTAGGAAACCACATAACCTGAGGAGAGTGCCAGTTTCTATGAGTAGCAGGCATGTCAGTATCTCAGCTCTAAGCCTGTTAACGTGACTCCAAAGCGGCTCCCTGGTTTGGAAAAGTTACAGAACCTAATACGGGAATGAGAACTATAAAAAAAGTGAGATGTTTTGTTATTTTTCTTTCAACTCCCCCCTGCTACCCACGACATTGATTCAGCTTAGGCCAATGGACGGGAATTAGTTACTGGATGTGCTGGTGCAAACAGTTTTAATAATAGAAAGCTTATTTTTTTTCTCAACTCCTCTAAATAAACGCTGGATAATACCTCAGGAATATTATGGTTTTGAAATGTTACCAAATGTCCAGTCTTTGGCGCGGATATGTCTGGGATCAAGATAGAGTAAGGAGGAGTGTGTGTGTGTTGGGAGGAGGAGGGGCCACGGCTCAGGTCCCAGTGGCCCCGGGGCCCCGTTCCGCCTCCCCAGGAGGACAGCTGGGATCCTTTTTCCAGTTGCACCGTGATTCCGAGAATATTTCATCTCATTTAGCTATTCCGTAAACATTTCAAGATTTAAGAAGATGCTAAATGACGTGGACAGAATTAAAATGCTTTAAAAGGACGTAAGATCGTGAACTCTATAGTTAGTTGCCTTTCTTTTCGCCTAAACAGGAACTGTCAAGTTGAGGGAATGACCCTGTGTTACTCTTCAGAATCCTCTAGGTGGTGCTGCTGTGATAGCTTTTGGCCGGCCTTTTGGTTTTTTTTTTAGCTCTTAACGCTCAAACCAAATATTTAACTTATTCAATGTCTTATATTTATGTTAATTGCTAATATGATACTATTGGTAACTTATGCCGTCACATTTGCATTATGTGCTCTTAACAATAGCCTATACACATAAATCATGCAGCAGAGTAATTTTGAGAACTGAAATACATGTATTGCTCCCGTCATTGTTCAATAAAATTAAAGACTTGCGTGTGCGGATGGATGTTTCCTCACACATTAGAACTGGCTGTAGGATCAGCTCTTGCCGCCCTCTCCTCGTGTTGGACAGCACGGGACAGTGGCTTGTACATAGTAGTTGCTAAGTTAATGTATGCAGAGGAATTGATTCTTGTTTGTCTTTTCCCTCCCACTACTGATTGGAAACAAGGTGACACTGGATTAATCTTTTCAGAACCCTAGCTGGAGATCCCTGCTTATCTTTGTTAATGGAAAGATTGGGAGGGCCATTTTTTTCTATATTTCTGAAAATGGCCTGGTGGGGTGTGTGTGTGTGTGTGTGTGTGTATGTGTATAAAATCCCTTCTTTATTTTAAAAGCAAATTGGTTTTCTGGTTGGTCCCATTGAAATGCAGGAATGGTATGGAAATTGTGTTTGATAATTGCTCGAGTCTTAATCAAGATTTTATTAAAATCAATATTTGATATGCTGCTCAATTTAATTAAATTAAACCATAGAGAAACGAGTAATAAATGAGCTTGAAAATCAATCACGGATAAGGTATGTTTCTTTTAATTAGTTTAACGTAGAGAATGTTGGGTTAAGCGATTGCTGACCACGGAAGGAACCACAACGGAAAAATCACCGTTGTGTTTATGTTGTACGAACAGCTAATATTAACGAGCACGTTCTCTGTGCCAGGCACTAGGCTAAACATCGTTTGTTAAGTTTCTTCTTTTATTTTGGGACAAAACTCTAGGAGGCCTATCTCTGCTGTGATGACACAGACCTAGGTTTGAGCTAGCGTGAGCGTCCTGGGCCATGTAGCCCGGAAATGGGAGCAGTAGATTTTAACACAGCAGTCGAGCTTTCCCCCTCCCTGTAATCACTCAGAAAGAGGAAGAAAAAGCATACTTCTATTATGATGAATTTTAGAGAAGTGATTTGGTGGTAGTTTTCTTTCTAAAAGAAGCGTTGCCTTTGGGGATGAGTGATAGATGAGGGGGGAGAAATCCTAAATCAAAATGCATGCATGTCGACTTAGCAGCTCAGAGTCTCATGAAGTGCCAAAAAGAAAAAAAGAAAGAAGGAAAGAAAGAAAAAGGGTTTTATTTTTCTCGACAGACACAGAATACAGTTATTTACCATATGATTTATGCTTATTGGGAACGGCAGAGATTTATGGCTTTAGTAAAAAAAAAATAAATAAAAAGGTGTTCTAATTGGGATTAGCTAATGAAAAAATGGTGACACCGGAGATGGAGAAAGGAGGAAAATGTGATTTCAGGTGAGGTGTTTCTTCTCTCACGGGATGCTAACAAAAAGGCTAGTGTTCCACGCCAGGGCAAGACTCACACTTTTAATTAGACCGTCGGAGTTTGTGCCTGTGGTTTTGGTTCGCAGTCTTTCTAGTCATCCAAGGAGTCGGCTCTGGGAAACTAAGGATATTCTGGGCAAATACCGTCAGCGATGAGGAGGAAACTTCGGCTCGCTGAGAAATCTCCCTCATTTTTATTCAGCGCTTATTTGGGGGGATGAGAAGGAAAGCCCACAACAGTCACAAGGGCACAACAGCCAGGCTCCCTGCCGCACACCTGAAGAATCTCTCCCAGGTGCTGCTTGCGAACCTTCAGTGCCTCATGGGGTCACAGTCATGATGCTTGCCGTCTCCCCGCGCCTCTTGTGTTACTTAATATTTTCCTTTAAAACGGCTCATTTTAAAACATCGAAACGGAACACGCTTATTTTAGAAGGAAGCTTTGTTTCAGCGCCAAAAGTGGGAAACCAGAGTTCCATCCTCTAAATAGGACAGGAGTGGAAGGAAATACAGTCAAATCAGAACACCTTATCAAATTTTAACTCCGGGGAAGTGTCCAGAGGTCATAAAGACATACTTGTACCAAACTGAGACTTCCTCTTTGATTATATCTGGGCAATAAAAAAAGATTGGAAAAGGGAATAATTTTCTCATTGTGTGAATCAGCTTGATCCAACAGTGTCTCTTTGTCGCCTAAAATCCTATTTCCGGGCCCAGGTGCATCCGGTAGCTTTTGTGGTCAATAGCCCATGCATCTTTGTCTGTTGCTCACGTGAAGCTTTGCCCCCTTTCTTCACGTCCCTGATTCCCCCCAGGCCGCATTTGAATCTTGGTCTCTACCCAGATAATTCCTCTTCCTTTATTTCTGAACATTTCAAGCATTCTGTTAAGCTAACACAGGGGAGGGAGGGCAGGTTATAAAATGAATAGCTTCTATTGGTTAATGCTACCTTTCTCCATCTATACTGTTTGAGATAATTTTTCTCTAACTAGATGTGGCAAATTTCCAATAATAGTAAAAGAAAGGTAGTGAGCGATATGCCTCTTTCCCACCCTGACCTTTGTACACCCGGTCCCCTCCCCAGGCGGCTGCCATCATCGTGTTTTGTGTATTCTGGAGGTGGTCTGTGTGTATGAAAGTTTACTCAAACCTGGGTGTCTCTCCTTAAATTTCACACGATGGGAAACACACTCTACGTGTCATTGTACATTTCACCTTTTCCCCCCAACAATATTTTTTTGAATGTAGTTTCATATTAGTATATGTAGCCCTCATCCATGCCTTTGAACATTGCATAGAAGTACTCCATGCATGTACCTCCCCTTTGGATGGGTACTCAGATCATTACCATTTCTTCTACAAACAATGCCGTGATGTCCCTGCATGGTTCTCTTTGGGTCCATGATGACCAGTAAGAAGTGAATCTACTACCGCACAGTACTCATTCAGATGGGTAGGGATCTCATTACGGCGGTCAGAGAGGGCAAACCTGGCCATGTTTCTTCCATGAGAACCCCATGCTCTTTCTTATTCCTCGCCATAACAAGAACTTGTCCTTGTCACCGTGCCCTGCACAGCGTGAAGCGTCCTGATTTGCACACGGAGTTACGGCCTCTCAGTTACGTTTGTTGCCTGTTTCTAATCTCATTTAATCCTCCGTTGTCTCGATCACATTTGAAATTAGTTGTGTAGCTCAGTGCCTGTCTTTGATGGATGACAAGCTCCATGAGGCCAGGGAGGGACTTGAAACGTCTTAAACTTCTCTGGCCTCAGGAAAAGTGCTATCATTTGGCTCTTTGATAGCTGTTTGCTATCATTTTAATAGTAAATAGATGCACATTCCTAGGGGAGCTCGAATGGAGGATATGGAGGGGAAAAAAAGAAAAGGAAAACAGCCCACGAGGGTTGGGGTTGCTCTTTTTGGTCGAGTTGGAAGTGGGAGACACCAGGAGTCCCCTAGAGATGTCTGTCTTGCTGGAAGACTGTCCTGCTCTCTTGGGCCAAAGAGCAGGTGTGTATGTCTGTGTACAAGAGAGTTGCAGACCCAGACAGAGGGCCAGGCCACCTTCTGGCTTCGGCTGCCGTTTATTATCATTCACAAGGTGGTGTTAGATGCTCAGCCTTTAAAAGAACTGGCTTTTCAGCAGTATTTTTACCCTTGAGAGTATAGGGAGAGAGCTCTGTGTTGTATATTAATCAGAGCTTTCACGACTCACTTTGAATGGTATTCGAAATGTGTCTGGGAGTGTGGTGAATGAACTATGCCCAAAGTGTGCTCTATTATTTATTACTCAGGAGTCTTTCCATCTGAGACACAGGCTGGAATTAAAGGAACCTAATACCTACCTTTAATAACTTGGTGTTCTTCCCAGTCTCTGCTCCTTACGCACTCCTGCCCCCAAAAGTTTTCTAGGATTTGATACCTCTTAAGAGTCCGTTTGTATCTCAAATCGTACTGAAGTTCGTATTTTCAAATCCCCCACTCTTCTTGTGGACGCCTAGCTCCCAGAGCACGCCGTGCTGTGCAAACATTTAGCAAACATGCCTGGAAGCTGTTGCTTCTAGACCCACTTCCCTCCCTTTTCCCAGATGGCAAGTCTTACTCATCCTACAAAACCTGGTTCAAATGTCATTTCCTCTTCTGCCCTCCCTGACTGTCCCAGGCGGTGAGTCACCATCTTCTCTGTATACCTCGGCCACATGCATCTCAAGAGAGCGGTATTGTCCCCAAGAGGACAAGCGCTCATTCTTGGGGAACAAAAAATAGTATTCCGTTTATGCATAAAACACAGATGCACACAGCACACAGACAGATAGGCAGCCTATAAATGTCCATGCTGGCAGAGAGATTAGGAAAAAGATGCTCTAAATATGCTTCTGGAAAACACAGAGCTTACATACGTGCACAGCCCAAACATCTACCGCTGCCTCGGGTCACCTGTGTGGTCCGATGCTCCCATCCGGAGCCGGTGGACACCTTTCTCTTCGATTCAGGTGGCCCGACTTCCTCCCCTGCACAACGACCCACAAGCCACCGCCCTTCCATTGCCCACACCGATACAGGCGCACCGCAGGTCTCCAAGGTCAGGTGCCGTGGTCTTGTATTGTGTGCTTCTTTATGTACCATGTGGGAAACCATTCAGCATGCAACCACGGTTATTTGGTTCTTTTTTCTAGGTCACTGTCAAAGTCACTCGGTGTCATGCCCCCTTGTCCCACCTTCCCCTTAGGCCCTGTGGTTTGGAGTGAGCCAACTTTTTAGGAATGCATATGTTGTGTTCTGTCAGAACCGACGGTATTTAGATGCTTGCTTCTGATACAGTGACTCAGTTTGGATTTCAGAGAAGTAAGCGGATCTTCAACTGAATAGTATGGATGTTTTTTTTTTCTATATATGGGGCATTTTGAAATCAGGGTGAAATAAGTACATTGGCACATATGCATACAATGGCCTTACTGTAGCAGCTCCGTGTGGACCAGGGCCGTTGGGCCCTGCTAGCGACTCAACCAACCAGAAATGGCATCGTTACAGGTGCTGCCGTTTTCTAAAAAGGTGAATACCTTCTAAAGTTCGGAACCGAAGAAAGTACACCTCTGTAGTTTCTTTCCAGGAAAGTTCATTTAAATTAACCCCACGCATCACCTCCCCCCGTATTTAGAACTTGGATGGAATTTGCTTCTGGCCCGTTATGGACCAACACACTTTTCACCTCTTGGAATGGCTTGGGGGACAGCTGTCTTCTCTAGGAGACAGACAGACCCCTGCCCATTAAATAACAGTTGTGCCCCTCCTCATCGTGTGGCGACCCGCACTGCCCCCACAGATTTCCAGCACGCCCGCTGGTGACCCGCTGGCCTAATTCCATGCCCTGAAGATAAGCTATAATTATGTAAGTTCCTCACTTAGGCTGAGAAGAGGACAGAGAAAAGAAGGGAGAAAAATGATTTAGCACAAGGAAGGGTAGGAAAAGTTCAGATGTTTTCGCTGACCCTAAGTGAAATAGGAGTAGTTTTGTACAGCCTACTCTCTGTAGGCTGACTGGGGAAGTACGGGAGACCAGTGCGGGCTGCCGGAGACACAGCGTGAGGACAGACGGGACGTCCAGCTTCCTGGTAGCCGCATTTAAAAACAAGGTAAAAAGAGACACCTAAAGCCGGCTTTACAAATGAAAATACTTAGCCCAGCATACCCTGGGTAGTGTCTCCTCAAGAATGTAAACAATCTAAACGTATATCAATCAGATAGCTTATATATCGTTTTTGTACTAAGTCTTTCTAATTTTGCGCTTAGAGCACCTCTCCCTTTTCAAGGGTTCAGGGGTTCTGTGTTTGCTCCCGGCCAAGGGGCTCCCAGTCTTACCGGGGGGTGATCACCATGCTTGAAAGTTCAAACAGTAATTCCGTGTTTTCTAGGACACGGTGAGGGGCGAGTTGGGAAACCGGGACTCACGCCCCCTTAAACAGTAGGCACGCTTGTTCTCTTCCTTCGGGCAGGAGGTAGGCCGCGCTCCGGGTCCCGGTGCGGCAGTTCACGCCCTCATCTGCCGTGTTGCTTCTTTCCGTCCTTCTCCACGTGGGCCGCTCCTCTCGCGGTCGTTAAGATGGCATCCAGGGGCAAGGTGGTGGCTCCGGCTTCCTCGCTTGTGTCTGAGAGGAGGGATGTCACTTCTCCTGCAACTTGAAACATCCCTTCTTTCCTTTGGTCTTTTTGGGCCCAGAAGCCACGTCCTAGTTGGCTTATACAAATCACCAGGGTCAGACTGTAGGCTGTTCTTGTGATAGATGTAGGGGAGATGCCTCTGGCTGGGCATTTTCTCTTCATTTGCTCACAAAAAGGACACCCTTTCTTATCTTATTCTTGCTTTCTTCACTCATTGACCATCCCTTACTGTCTCTGAAAGTGTTTGCGTTTGTGACGTCCTCATAAAACCTGAACTCCAATAATTTTTGGCCAAGCCACACATGTGCCGTTGCATTCAGTTTTGACCTAAGGGGATAGAAAGGATGGAATGCAGATAAGGGAGAGAGCTAAGGTGACAGAGGACCGGACTCCTGTCTGGAGTGTTGAAGGGGATGGAGGTGTAGACCCAGGAGAAGCAGGGGCTGGATGTGGGGGTGTGGCGTCCTCCATGTCTGAAGACGGTGTGCCTGCTCGCAGCAGGTCTCCGTTCCCATTGCAGCTGCCTCTAATTTGTTCTGGAACTGGAAGCCAGATAATTAAGCCTGTCAGAACACCGCCCACGATAAGAACAAATAAGCTGTGACTGAGGCCGAGGCGCTTGTCCTGGAAGAAAGTATTTAAACATTAGTCCTTGAACTTGGTTACCCTTCTTCCGTCTCTCACCTGATTCCTTGTTCTATGGCTTGAGGCCTTGTGCTTAGTTCTGGGCACGTAGTACAATTTTTATCATTTAAAAAATATGATAAAAAATGTATGAATCATCATTCATAAATGACAATACTAGTTAATCTTTATTGATGATCTGAGCTAAGTACTGTTTTATCTGTGGTCTTCTGAAATTCTCAGCAAACCCTGTGAGGTAGGTGCTGTTTGTGTCTCTGTTGTACCGATGAGAAACTGAGGCTTGTGGAGATAAATGAACTTGCCTGAGGTCACGGAGCTGGGATCCGTGCCAGGGCTGACCAGCCTCTGAGCCTAGGGTCTTAAGTAGCCCGGGAGAGGTTAGAGGACTCTGTCCTCTCGATGTGCAAGATGCCAGATCCAGTGCTCTTCCCAGTCCCCTGTGACGCTGCTGCAGCTTGTGGCAGAGACAGAGGGGTCATGGCTTGGATGGGATGTGGCTTCTTTTTTCTTTTTTCATTTTCCGAGTGGCCTGCTCCTCTCAGGGAGGCGTGGGGCTATTTACCAGGGATGAGATTCTCAGTTCATTGTGTGGTGCACACCTGGCTTCACTCTTGCCCGGTTCCGCTTCTCTGAGCACTGTGTGTCCTCACAGAGGTGTGCACACCGTGGGGGCTAGTCCGAATTTAGGAAATCAGGCTTTATCTGAGGGCAGTGGGATGCCAGGGAAGCGTTTTTGAAGAAGGGGAGCGCTTTACAACTTATAAGCATTGCCCTGGCCTGTCTTGGGGAGCTGGAGGGTAAGAGTGACCCAGGCTGATGGCGTTCAAGAGGAACTCTTCCCTGGGGGATATATCTCTCCATCATCTCCAAACGTCAGCCCTGTTCCGTGCAACACTGGAGTCCTCTGCGTCACGTGTCAGGGAGATGGAGAGAGCGGTAAACCAGCCAGTGCAAGCTCACTCTTTGACCTGGGGGATCACCTCTCGTCTCTGCCCATAAGCCCCGGAGCACCCAGCTTCCAACACTCTTTTGGCAGTTCATGATCACGTGAATACCCAGTGAATCCAGTGAATAACTGGGGAAAAATGAGAAATCCTAGGAATTAGGAGCACCTGGGTGGCTCAGTCAGTTAAGCATCTGACTCTTAATTTCAGCTCAGGTCATGAACTCACAGTTCGCAAGACTGAGCCCTTTATTGAGCTCTGCACCGACAACTGGAGCCTGCTTAGGATTTTGTCTCTCCGCCTCTCTCTCTCTCTCTGCTCCTCCCTCCGTCTCTGTCTTTCTTTCTTAATAAATAAATAAACATTAAAAAAATCCTAGGAATTAGAAATCCTTCCAGGACAAAACTAGTGTAGGCTATTTCTATTTTATGGGAGGAGACTTGGGATAGAAGGATGGGATCTTGCTCAGCTCCTGAGCAGTTAGAGTAGCGACCGTTGGCCATGCACTTACCAAGCATACAGCAGGCCATCCCCGGTATTTTACTTAATTCCCACCAAAAACACGTGAGGGACTGTGCTTATTCCCATTCTACAGGTGAGTGCATGGAGGCCTTGAGAGGTCGAGGGTCTCAAGGTCACGTGATAGTAACTAGCAGCGTGTAATTCCAACCCAAGCTGTCGGACTCCAGAGCCAACACTTTACACCCTGGTGACTCTGGATTCCCAGTGTTCCATTCCAGAAACCTGAGATTGTCCCTTTCCACAAAGCCATTGATGCCATGTTGCAAAATGCATAGCAAGGTGTAGACTCCTGCCTACCCGCTCGGCAGCACTGGCCAAGTGTCACGAAATCCAGATCACTTACATCACCGACATCCATGCAAACACGTAGTGTCAACATTCCACCGCGAGGTGCGCCACGGGGCAGCACCGCCGGTGGTCAAGCCAATGGCCTGTCAGTTGAGTGCTACAGCATCCCCACAAGGTATAAATAAATAATAATGCGGAAAGAGAGACATTTGCTGGATGCAAGATGCCAGCTGTAGTTTCAAGGAAATGTTGATTGCATGCTCTACGAGCTACTCCACGAAGCCTTGCTCCAGTGTGTGTTTTCCTTGCAAGATAGTGTGAGAAAAAGAGACCCTTTTATTTTCACCTGGAGGTTAGTGTCTCTCTCTCAGCAGCTGTGCTGCCGTGGCGTTGATTATGCAGGGAAGAATTATTCTGATTATCGACAGTTGGCATTCTCCTCGTAATTTGGAGTTCTTCATCTCAGGGTGGCTTCCTCACCTCGCCTCCTGCCCGCACCCACGTAAGAGCCTTGGGCGCTCTCACCAGGATCCTTCCCCGCCGGGTGGAAGTTCAGAGGCAACTTTCGCCCCTGCACTTGTGTCTGTGGGCCGGGCACCCCCTGTCTCCCAGCCATGTCCAGTCAGAGCATTTTGCCGGCAGAGTTCTGGTCGGGGCTGGCTCCGTGCTTCTTCCGTGCTCCTTCCCATAGTCTTCCCTGGAACAAAGCCCGCTCCAAGGCCAGCAATGATCTCAACAAAACAAAAAGATCCCCCGTGGAGGTAATCTTCACATGCATGGTGCACATAGCAGATTCCTGTGGTGTCCTCTGTCACCTCCCCCTGCCTCCCTGTATTTCAGCCTCAGTAAGATACACCTCAAGTGGCAGAATCCCACATCAAGCTTTCTCTCCGCCCTTTCGGATAAGCCTCCATGCAGGGGATCAGAAGGGGCCAGTGGCGCATGGCTCAGCATCTCTTCCTTCAGGTGGGCTGTTCTGAGAGGCACTGTATTTGCTCCTCAGAGATCCTGGCCAAATCCAAGCGTGTTTCTTGCAGCTGTGACCCCACTGTACTTCCTTGTCTTGGGTTTTTCTGTTTCCCTGGATCACCCCTAAACAAACGACACATACCCAAGTCCTTGTCTCAGGCTCTGCTTTTGGGGAAATATGAAACAAAGCAGTGAAAGTGAAAAGATTATTCCTCACTGAATTTATTTCTCTCTTTTCCTTTCCCAGCTCTTATTCATTTGTATCGTTTTGGGATAAATACTGAGTTCATTCTAAAAAAAAATGTATGAGTAATATAGGTAATTGAAAAAATGTTTTGTCTCCATACATAGGTATCTATCTGTAGGTTTTTATTTTATATGTGTGTGTGTATATATGTGTGTGTGTGTATACATATGTATATTTGTATATATATATATTATTTATGTTACAGTCATCCCTTTGGGGAGATAGTATATCCTGGACAAAGCACAGTTTTGGATCAGACAGACCTAGGATTGAACTGTGGCTCTGTAGCATTCAGGTCTAATGAATTTGGGGTCATTCTTTACCCTCCCCAGGCCTTAGTTCAGGCGCCTGTAAAATAGAGCGAGCACCACTTACTGGGCTCTTGTGCATATTAATCGACCTTGTATAGGTAGCACGCCAGCATGTCTCTGAGCATTTAGCAAGCACTTAGCATATTTCAGCAATTATTATAAAAAGCAAAACAAAACAAACATCTCCACCAAACTGTACACTCTCCCCCTACTCCCTGAGGGCTTGGGGCAGGGAGGGAGAGGGAGCCACTGTATCTGCTATGTATCTTTCCAGAACTTTTCCCATGTTTATACAGACTTTCTAAAAATGTGCATACACACACACACACACACACACACACACACGAATCAGTAAGGGAAGCATTAACACATCACAGGTTAACAGAGGAGAGGGTAAAGCAGTGGGTATTAGTCAGGCTTCTCCAGAGAAACAGAACATACATATCTATATGAGGGAAGCTGGTGCGATGTCTGTGGTCTTGTCATAGAGACTCTCTGACTCTCTTAATTCACCAGAGACTTCCCCATTCCCACCAGCACCTTTAAATAGATCAGCCTTCTGGGGCTCAGTCTTCCTTCTTGATATCCAGGCTCACAGCCTCCCGTTTAAGGACATGATCCTCAGGTGTACCCTGGTGATGGAGGATGGAGCCCCTCTTTGGATCACAGGCCTGGTCCAAAGCTGACCCGAGGCAGCTGTTAGAACAGTGCTCTTTGGAAGTGCTTGGGCCTTCTCTGAAGGTAGTAAGCAACTAAGAGCTGGACACATTGGCATCACCTCTTAGCAGTATCCAGGTCCTTCGGCATAGGCTTTCTGAAGACTGTAGACAGACTGCCCAAATCCAAAACTCTCTCTATGTGATTTTATCTCACAATTTTGCTCTGGATCTGTCTCATGTGCAGCATCAGCAAGGACCCTGGACATGGGAACTTTCCACCTGAAGGAAGGCAGAAGTCAATTTAGAATTCCCCAGCCCCTCTCCTACCTGGAAATAAAAGGAGATTCCTTGTGTTGGATGGGTTGAACTGAGGGTCTGCTGGGGAGGGGGACTCCTCCACTGTTGAGTGGCCCTGTTTGGATCTACAGTCCAGCGTGAGCTGCTATGGCTCCCAGGGACCAGCCATTCAGACAAGCCCTCCTTTTGAATTCTGCAAGTATAAAGAAATGATAATATATCCAAACAGTCAGATGTCGGGCATCAGTTTTCTTCCATTCCAGTCTATGCTATTGCATTTAATTACTAGACATTCTAGTCTATGCTGTTTCCATTTGAACTTATGACTTTTTATGCTGTATTATTCTGCTCTATTACTTGCTTTCTTATTCCATTCTGTTCTACAGCCGTGTATTGAGTTCTTGCTCAATGCAAGGGATTTTGCCAAATGTTACCAAAAAAAAAAAACCTCTTGAATGTGTGTGTATGTGTGTGCACGTGCACATCTGTGTGTGTGTGTGTGTGTGTGTGTGTTGCAGGGGCAATGCACACACACGTGTGTTTTGAGGAGTAGTTTTCAGAATATCGTTATATTTGGCAGAAATTCAACATTTCTTGGACCCCTCTCTAGAAATACTCAGGAGGAAATCTCAGGTGAATCTGAAATATTACAGAATAAGGCTTTATCTAGAAAGCATTGGTACTAGCAGTGAGTTAAGGAGAATTCAAGGTTTTAAGCCCTCTGTGTTTCTCTGCCTGCCATTTTTTAGAGACCATATTTACTAATGGTGCACATCCAAAGTAAATGAAGATAAATTGAAGTCTTTTTTGAAATTTGGAAGCTATCATGTAACAAAAAAAGACTATCTGGTGAACAAAGACACCATCTGCTTTCAGATTTATTTTCCAACCAACCGTCCTTCAATGTTGGCTGTGATGTGTACCTTGACATCTTTTTGTCAATTGAGAGTCAGTTATTCTGGGAATAATGTGTTCCTGGGAGCCAATTTAGTGTCATGGTTAAGGTCCTGGGCTTTCTGAAGGGCTGAGTTAGAACGTCAGCTCCACCAACTCCAGCCATATGAACGTGGGCATGTTCCTTGAGCCCTTGGACCATAGTAGTATCCCCTTCATGATGTTCTTGAGAGAATTAAATGATACAATTCATATGAAGTGCTTAGGGTCATACTTACCAATATTAAGTGGCCAATAAATGTTAGTTGTTAGTTGGGAAGTAGGGACAATATAATACTCTTACGGGGATTTTGAGGATTAACGGAGATGCTCGTGAAGCATTTAGGTCACTATCTGACACAGTACACACTCAATAAATGTTCGTCATTGACATCATTGTTTGCGCTATGATGTGTTATTTGCAAAATGGATAACGTAACTAACTGAGTATAGTTATAAATTCCGAGAGAATGTGCACTGTGTCTGGTACTGAGTGAGAACCAAATAAAAGTTAAATTCCTGAAGGACAGGAACCGTACCATTTACTCCCTGTTATCCCCAGCACCCTGGCCAGTGCTTAACACATATAAGGTATCCAATAAACATTTTGTAAATAAATAAGTGAATAATTGTATTATTAATTGGGTTCTATTCTATTGCAAATGTAAAAGGAAATCTTGGAAAAGAGTTCTGGTCTCCTTTAGAAATCTGATGACCCCTGAAAAATGGGGAATAAAATAAACCGGAGGAGACAGGATGTTCCCAAACTCTGAGATCATCATCATAATCCCCTACATTAGAAAGGTCTTTATGGTTCACAAAGAACTTTCACATCCATTATGTCATTCAACATTAAAAAAAAAAGGCAAGAGATGTCCTTAGGGTTGGCCTGGACAAGGAGCTCAATCTCTTACAAATGATTTAAAACCCATTTCATCTTGCTACAGATATTGCTTACAGAAAACTTCAGGCACAGCAATGCTACCCAGCTTGATTTAGCTTAAAGAAACCTTTCGCGACCTTATAAACAAACACAGCCCAGTGGGAACCCAAGTGGAATTTCAGAATTTTGAAGATGAGCTGAGAGAATTTGCTCAGAAATGGGACATATTAAAACAATCTCTACCAAAGGAGTGAAACAGTAAAGAGATTGACTCAGAAGAGAACAAAAAGGCCAGGGCCACTTACTGGTGAGCAGTGAGCTCCTGACTCATTATAACTGTTGACGGCGTAGCGTCATGTTTGGGAACATTGCAATCTCAAGAGCAGGCTTATAATGATGTTCATCTGCTCATATGGATGGACGACCTCACATAAACCCTGATTGCTCATGGAAAGAGCTGCTTCTCCTTAAAGTACACCACCAGAATTGGAGTGAGCAAGGCTGATTAAATATATTTTTATGAATATAAATGTCAGCTTTTAAATGCCTGTTCTCTGATACAATGCTGTGTGCTCATGCATGTGTTGGGTGAATGTGTTTTGACCTTATGTCATGAGTGAGTGGGTTAGGCTAGTTGATTAACTAAGTGAGTTATGAAGTACAAGCAAGGGCTATACTGGTCAGGGTCCCAGCAAGAAGCATGGTTCAAATAGAGTTTCAGAAGGTTCAATTGGTGGGACTTTCTTAACCAAGATATGGGCAGGGTTGCTCTCAGATGATTCAAACGGGTGGCAAAATGACTGAAATAGGGGCAGTGTTAAAAAAAATGGGATGGTGAGTGAGGTCATTGCTGACTCAACCCCTAGGATATACATAACATTATGGGAACCATGTGAGAACTGGAATATAGATGGGGAAGCCATCTGGAAGGAGCTGTGATAGTGGACAGACAGATACCATTGTAGATTTGGCAAAGCAGGGAGGAAATACTCTGGCTGCCCTCTCCTTCTACCCTCTGATTTCTCGTAGGTACTTCCCATTGATCAAACCCAATTGGATGCTGGCAGGCAAGGGAGTCTGGGAGATGCAGTCTTCTTGTCTCCTAGGCACAGACTAGGGCAGAAAAGGATGGATCTGGGTGTGGGCCATATCATCTTTGTTGCAACTACTTACCTCTGCCTTTGTAAGGTAAAAATAGCCATGGATAATAGGTAAATGAAAAGGTGTGGCTGTGTGCCAATAAAACTTTATTTACAAAACAGGCAGTGGGCCAAATACACAGTCATAGTTTGCCTACCCTTGGTCTCAGAAAATCGTTTATATGCTGAATCCAGCCTAAACACAGTCATTGAGTTTTTGGGAAGCAGCAGGCAACAGCAGCGGTGTCCTCAGACATTTTTGGTAAGGGCCTGCCTCCACTTGGTTCTGCCCTGAGTGTCACATAAATCAAAACCATTGCCCCAAGATAGGCTTAAAACATACCAGAGTAAATTTGAGTGGGAGCCTTTAACAAGCTTGGAATGAGGACATGAATAATTCAGTTGAATACATAAATGATTCAAGCCAATCCTTCCAGTAGCGTGTGTGCACACGCACAAGTGTATGTGTTATGTTGTATGTCATGAGTGAAAGGACAACCTAAAAATTATGTGCAGATAGATCACCAAAGGCAAGTGATCTATCTCCTATGTGAGGCAGTGGACTTTGAGATGGATGTGGGCCCTGGTAAGAATTTTAGGCAGTTTCTGATAGCAGCAGAAATAAAACAGTGACCATGCAAATGAGAACAAGCAGAAACCCAAACTGTTATTGGGCAGAGGCTTCCAGGTGGGTGGGGGGAGGTGGGGGAAAGGGACATATCGTGAAAACGAGGGAGGGTTTCAGGTATGCCCTTATTGGTGCTGTTCTTTTGGGGAAGCTGGAGGTGGACTAGCAGTGGGGCAGCCTGTGTGATTGGTTTCCAGAGCACATGCGGCTTTCTGAAGCTGGTCCTGAGTTGGAGAAGGAGACAAAAATTAGGTAAGCTGGGTGCAATTGATGAAGCCCTGAACGTTTTGGAGTGATAGTTGCAGACTATGGTTTGGCTTCCAGGGCTGGCCGCCATACAGCTTGTGGTCCAGAGCTCTGTTGTCATGTACGGTCTGGCCATCGGTCGTCTGTGTGTTCACTCTCTCAACAGGTTACTGTTGACTCCGTGTCCTAGCTGAGCCACATCCTGGATGATGCTCCACTTTGCTCTTTGCCAGTTCACACGGGGCCACCATGACAGTGAGCGTTTCCCTTTCTATGGGTGCAGCCCTGCAGTGACTCAGAAAGGAGCTGTGGTACCTGATTATCACAACACCAGGAGAAGCCACAGCCCGATTCTCTGAATTCCTTACAGAACTCAGCCCGAAGTCAACACTTCCACATAGCTCTCAAATTCTTCTCTTGATGACCTCATCCTGGCGCATATCTCTTCCCAGATCTCCCCGTGAGGCAGACCCAGCCAGGGCGCGTGTGGCTTCTTCTCCCGTGATCCCTTATCTCAGTTGGACGTGGGTTTCCTCATTACACTTCCATCACCAGAAGAGGCACCCTTGAGCCAGGATGACCCAGAGTGGAGTGTTCCTGGGGGAGGGATCTCCATTCAGGCCCCAACAGATGTCCCTCTGTGTCCCAGGTCTTGTCTTCTGTGCCGTGCAGACGTTGCAAAGCCCCTCACAGAACTACTCTTCCTTCCTGCCTTAGTCCTCCCTCCCTCCCTCCAGGGTTTATCTTTCTCTCCTCAACACTCAGCTGAACTGTGCAGTTTATTGTGAATTTGCTCCACTACTAGAAGCCTTTCTCTTCTTGTAAACTAAAATATATGACCTTCTGAATTTTGTTTCTGATCACCGCATCTCTCTCGACAGAAACTACCCTCTCTGCTCTGAAGCAGACAAGCCCTGTAGGCAGTTCATTTTGTGCGTGTGTTCGTTTGCTCACCTGAGTCAAGCGATAAAATTCTTTTTCATAGACTTGCAAATCCCTGGAGTGGGAAGGGAATCTTAGAGGTCAGGGAGGCTAATATTCTTCAAATGTGATACGCAATCCACTGGGGTATGTAGGGATGATGTTAGCTAAACATTTTAAATAATTTTAGTTGTTTTATGTTTTGTTTTAATTCTGTTGGAAAAAAAGTGCATAACCAGTCCATGAAACCACATGAGTTCACAAATTTTACTGTTCAGGATGAGGCTGAAGCAGGTGGTACCTTGGAAACCTATAGTAGTGGGTATCTATGAATTGCAGGTGCTAACAGCTAATACCTGGATGTGACAGAGATCATGAAAGTCAAGTGTTTGGAAGCACCAGTCTGCTCTGATCTCCTCCAACAACAGGAAACAGAGGCTCTGGAAAGGGAGAAAGTTTGTCCCAGGCTACTCAGTGAATGGAAGTGGGGCTAGGGGCAGGTCAAGATTGCTCAGATTCTCCACGTTCTTTCAGTTGGGACCCCTTCTTGGCCACTGGACATTCACCTGGAGATCAGATACTATGGTCAAGTCCTCAGAAGGCACATCAGGGATGAATTTTCAAAAGCCCAAGAAGCTAGATAAAATCCCATTCTAACCACTCGGTGAATTCCCTGAACGAATCTAAGAGCCTCGTTCTCAGAGACAAAAATTGGTCTTTATTGGATCTAGAACAACTGAAACTTCGCTGGATAACAAGGTAAGTGAATGCACTGCACTGTTCACCAAAGTGGAGGTCCTCAAGCTGCTGGCTGTTCGGCGTAATGGGAGATTCAGAACACAGTTAATGGGTTAGTGTAGTTTTTATTGTAAAAGCAAACTAAATTAAACTGATAGTTTTAATTAAATTTGAATTGGCTGTGATTTTACTCAGTTTTACAGGCCACTTGAGACACTAGTGTTGCACTTAAAATCTAGTGTTGTAATTAGTGACATCTACATTTATTATAATGGTTACTGCACTTTATTGAATTTATTCAGGAACAAACAAAAGCTCAGCATCCAAACAGCTTAGATTCCAAAGAGCTTAGATTCCAGGGTAGGTTGGCTTTGGGAGCCTGTTTTGTTTCTGTCGGAATGTCAGGCCACGGTGCAGACTTTGAGAAGGGAAGTTGGTGATTTAGCCATCCAGGCACAGCGTTGGGACCTTGGGTTTTTTGGAGTTGAAACTGTCTCAGAACATTGTGTTTATGATTTCACTCTACTCATTCTTCATCTGGAACATCCACACTGGTGCCTGTTTGAGCGTCCCTCATTCCCCTGGTACCTTTAGAGTTCAAGGTCTGTAGGTCCAGATTTGGTGACACTGTCAAGCAACCATGAAGTCGATCTGTGCACTGGAAATGCTGTCTGGAGCTCTGGAAGGTGTTGACCCAGGAGGCTGCCATCTTGCTGAGCAGGGCAGCACCCCGCTGGCACAGTCCTGGCAGTTGTCTCAGACAGAACTGGGCTTCCACGCCCAGGGTCACTTATCTTGGGTGTGCACAGAACTACCGCAGAGGCTCCAGAGCCTCATCTTTAGGAATTCCAGTGTAGAAAGTATATGGGTAAAACCGATTTCGAGAAGCTATGCCCCGATGCATCAATTCAGTCTAATGGAGTCTTCAGAAAGACCAGCTGATGGACAGAAATAGGAGTATATTCTCAGAGGGTCACCATATTCTATGCCTTGTTGAAAGTCTGTGTGGCAATTGTCTCTTAGTTGTTTGAGGAGAATAAGTTAGAGCAAGGCTTATATTTTTATTTCAAGTTAATAAATGTTTATAAAAATAGTACAGAAATGTATATCATAAAAAATGAATTACCCATAGGTAGATTTGCCGCAGAGGCAAAGGGTTGAATGTCAGGTATGTATTCTTTCTAGATACTTGCCTCTTAACTTGTAAGCATAGATACGGGTAAATGCTTCCCTACTGAATTTTCTCTGCTTGTTACTTTGTTCTGAGTTTTGAGGGATTTTCTCTACTGTTTTTATGTTCTTGGGATATTCCTTTTATGTAACATCCCATTCTTGTTTTATGGATATAAATAAATAATTGGCTATTGACTTTGAAGATAGTGTTTAGGTTTGTTTGTTTGGTTGGTTGGTTGGGGGAGGAGGGGATACTATCTCTGTTTTGTCTGTTACCACATTTTAAAAATGTATCTTGACCTTTTCCTGGCAAGCTGTAGGCATGGGGGTTCTCCTTCATTCACGTGTAAGAAAGAGCCTACAAGAAGGCTCAGGGGGCCTCTGAGATGGCCAGGATGTTGGTTGTCGGGTTTTTCTTTTGAGACCATCGGCAGTAATCTGGACATCCTGCTTTGGAACTTCTAATGCCAGCAATGTGGACTGGATTCCATATCCACACTCGTCTTAGCTGCCCTGGTCTTTCTCTGTTTATGCAATACTTTTAGAGGACGTGACCTTGTTATCGCTGGTGTGTGTGGTTGTTTTTATTGCAGGTAAACACTTGGCTTTGGGATGGTCTGGACATGAGGGAGGGGAGTTGACTACTCCCAGGTGTAAAACGTTAATGAATCCTACTTTCTTCCTTCCTATCCTCATTTATGGCCTGATGTTTATGAGTTCCCAACCTCACTGGAGGTCTCTCCTTTTGAGATAGAGTAGTCAAAACTTGGAGTTTTTCAAGTGAGTACTCACAGGCTTACTAAACAATCTAAAATTCAAACAAGTTGATTAACAAACAACAAATACGAGGAAACGAATCTGGGTATTTTTATAGTAACCAAGAGTTGGGATATTCTCACATCCTTCACAGGAACTTTAGGTTTGAATCTTTAGGAACTATCTTCCTAAGACAGTGACCTTTGAACCAGGATAAAACAAATCTGAACCATTCGCATCTGGTTTCTTCAATTCAAGCTCATTGATGACTTGGAATCTATAGAACCTAAGAGTACTTAATAATCATCAATTAAAGAATCAAACAAACAGCAAAGAAAAATCCCAAGCTCGATGAACATGGATGTGTTGGGAAAACAATTACGTGTGATCTCTTTTTAATCAATGTAAATCCAATTACTCTTTTTTTCTTTTATCCAATTACTCTTTTATCTGCTGTCAATGTAAACCTCTGATGCATTGAACACCAATTTCAGAATTCTGAATTTGTTCACAAAAGCTATAATATCAAAATATTTTAGACCTTGATAGGGCCTTAGAGAGCAATGAAAACAAATGCCTACTTATATAGATAAAGAACTGAAGGAAGCCATATCGGGAAGAAGTTAAAAATTTGGGTTTTGAATTTAGGTAGGCCTGGGTTCTCATCTGCCTTGGTCTGGAAGTGGTTCTGTTGCCTGTATTCATAATCTGCTGGTCAGAAATAATTACACAGCCATATCCTAACTGCAGGAGAGTTTGGGAAATATGGGGTCACACACAGTTGGTGAACAGAAGCTCTCTTTATCAGTATCATCATCGTCATCAAATCCAAAGAGGTGAATGCCTTTTGTTTAGGTTTACGGTTTTATTGGCAGAGTTAGGACTAAAAGCAAGATACGTTTTGTGCCACATTGGAGGATTCTGTCCACAGAAGTCTTTTATTTTACGTAGAGTTATACTTAGGTTCCCAGAGGCTGAGCAAACATCTTAAGATGGATGGATTAGAAGAAGCACTGAATTTTGTTCTTTCCACCTAACCACACTTTCTCTTTTCTGGAGATTTCTGTAGTAGTACCCTCTCTCACCATTATTTCTGTGATGTTTTTTCTCCAAATTACTGAATTGTTTATTATCACCTAGAAAGAATGTCTTTTAATGAAATGTATGAGCATGTAAATTTTATGATAATGAGAAACGTTTCCTCCTAAAAGTAGGATAGAGCATCTGGAAACATAAAATGCACATTAAAATGACTGAAGAGACCCCCCTCCTCTCAATCAAAGTAATTAAAGTTTGGTTGCAGAGATTTGTGTTAAGATCAGAAAATGCTTTTTTAGATTCTGTAATGGTGAAGTCTTGTCACAAAACAGTCTTCTAACACGTGGATCCCATCGATGTTTCATTGGTGAAGAGCATCCTTCCAGCACAATGATTCTGAGCTATGAGATGTTAGTGAACTTGTGTGAAGTTAGTAGGTGCCATTTCCAAACCAGGTTGGACTTCCACTTTGGCAATTAGAAATGGCCACAGATCCTTACCATCCTTCCCAGTAAGAGGTAGGGTCCCATTGAGAGCATGCGTTCTGTCCGCTTGGACCCATAGAATATGGTGGAAGTGACGCTGTGTCAGTTCCCAGACCAGGCTAAGACAGTTTCCATATCCTGTCTCTTAAAATCTTATTTTGGGATCTCTAAGAAAGAGTCTTGGAAGCAGATCCCTCCAGCCCCAGTTGCCCCACCTAAGGCCATGTGAATCAGAGACCAATTGCCTGGCCGAGCCCTTTCTGAATTCCTGGCTAGCAAAACTATGAGCAAAGTAAAATGGTTGTTTTATAGGAGGGCTTGGTTACACAGCGATTGATAACTTGTATGTCTGTCATTTGTGGTTCCTATCTGGTTTTAAGTGTAAGCTCCGGATCCTTACTGCTTGGGTTCGAATCTTGCCACCACAGCTTAGTAGCTGTGTGATCTCAGGTAAATTATTTTCATTCTTTCTGCCTCAGTTTTTTAACCCATAATTTTAGGATACTGGCATTTATATTAAAAGGCGGTTGTGAGGACATGAAGTACTTAAAGCAGTGATAAGTATTCATTCAACACATACTTTTTTGAAGACCTACTGTGGCAAGTACTGTTCTAGGTTCTTGGGACACATTAGTGAAAAAATGGGCAAAAACTCCTGACTTTATGCCATTTACCTTCTAGTTAAATATCGTTATGCCATATACATTTAACATTAATCAAAGGAACAAAAACTGGAGCTCATGGAATCAAGGACCTTTTAAGGCTCAGGACATAGGAGTCAAATGTGTGATCCCTTGTCATGTTTCTGAATGTGGGTGATCTTTGATTATAGTGCTGGTTAAGTCACTAGTATAGTGATTATGGTGACTTATGGGAACAACCAGGAACAGCCTTCAAAAGGAAAGCCGTTGTGTTCCCATGGCCATATTGAGCTTTCTGAGTCTGTTTCCTTACCTGTAAAATGGGCCAGTTATACTGAAGGGAATTTAAGGTATCACATATCCCTAATAATTTGCATATTTGTGAAGGGAAGTAGTAAGAGGTCACCCAACGGTTGTGTGGAGAGTGAAGTAAGGGCACGCTGCCCATTGGCAGAGGTGAGGGGCCTATTGCTCTGAGGACCGTATATTCTAAACTTTGAATCTATATACATGGCCGGTTATGTATTAGTGCAGTTTCAGGAGAAAGCCTTTTTAAAAGGATAGATACCATATGTTTGCGCTCAGTGGTCTAACAGGAGAAACCTAACAGAGGACCATAGGG
This sequence comes from Suricata suricatta, assembly GCF_006229205.1. Lineage (NCBI taxonomy): Eukaryota > Metazoa > Chordata > Mammalia > Carnivora > Herpestidae > Suricata > Suricata suricatta. The sequence goes on from NC_043715.1 coordinate 7,042,872, forward strand.
AGAGGAAGGGGGAAGGAGAGTGGGGAGAGTGAGGGACACAAATCATGAAAGACTGTTGAATACTGAAAACGAACCATGAACTGAAGGGGGAGGGGGAGGGGGGGAGGGGATGGTCATCGTGGGGGCCACTTATGGGGAGAAGCACTGGGTGTTATATGGAAACCAATTTGAAAATAAACTATTAAAAAATAAAATTATTTTATTTTATTTTGTATTTCTCATCATGATAATTGTACTCCTTAATCCCCATCACCTATTTCACCCATCCCCCCTTCCCTCTGGTAACCATCAGTATGTTCCCTACAGTTAAGAGTCTGTTCCTTGGTTTGTCTATTTTTTTCCCTTTGCTTGTTTGTTTTGTTTCCTAAGTTCCACATAGGAGTGGGATCATATGGTATTTGTCTTTCTCTGGCTGTCTTATTTCACTTAGCATTATCTCTGTAGCTCCATCCACATCATTGCAAATGGCAAGATTTCGTTTTTTTATATAGCTGAATAATATTCCATTGTATATGCATATCATGTCTTCTTTATCTATTCATCTATCAACGGACATGTGGGCAGTTTCCATAGTTTGACCGTGGTACACAATGCTGCTATAAACATAGGGATGTATGTGTCCCTTTGATTTAGTGGTTTTGGATTCGTTGGGTAAATACCCAGTAGTGCATTTAGTAGATCCTAGGAGAGTTCTATTTTTAATTTTGGGGGAAAGCAGGAGAGCATATCTGCAACACGGTTTGGATAAGGGAAGCCACGTGGCTCCCGCGTTGCAGAGTGATGGCGCGTGGGCTGCCACGAGGAGAACGTTTGCACTAGTGGAGACGCCTTTGTTCTGCCTTTGTTCTCGGGCTTCACTTATCCGTAAGCAGCACCCTTGCTCCATCTCTCCTTCAGACTCCTAGACTCATCTCCTGTTTATCGCAGGGCAGTCACCCCCTTCCCTCAAGTTACTGATGCCTCTACTCGGCGCTTCGTGAGGTAGGATTTCTTCACTGGTGCATTCGTCCTGTGGATACGTGCTACGCAACTCTTTAGGGCCGGATGTACACAGGCAACAGTGAGTGTTGCTTTAACTGTACTAGTGGAGGTTTGCCCAGGGCCGTGAGGGCTGGGGAGAGAGCCTGTCCCCCCGACCAGGTGCCTCGGGACAGGCATCAGGACAGCTGTTGTTTCTGTCTCTCCGGTACCCCTTCCTTCTCTCTGCAGGTAACAGACCTCTTTCTAGTGAGGAGTAAATCCTACGTGTCCCAAGTGGGACTGACTCAGCACCTCCTGGTGTGTGACCCAGACAAATAAACACCCCCCCCACCTCAGAGTTTTATGACGCGGCCATTGGTGGAGACTCATTTTGTCAGGGTTACCAATCTGATGGGGTATATGTTTGGGGTGGCCGCTGGTCATCTTTCCTTTCATTTGGAGAAAGTCTGCCTATGAATGGGACATATATTAAGATAGCTGAAGAGAAACTTCCCATTTCAGCCAATTTAAGGTAATTAAAATTTGGCTGCAAAGATTTATATCAAAATCAGAAAATATACCCTTAAGTTTTAGAGTGCTACTGTCCTGTTACAGTGATGTCACTGTCTGAAGCAGTGGGGACATCTACTTAAGAATGAAACCAGAGAACTGGGGAAAGAAGCCCCAAGAGAAGGAGGAGGAACAGAATCTAATGTCATTCAAGCTCCTAGATCCAACCAGGCCTGAAGCTAGGCAATAGGCCTGTATACATGGTGCTATATGACCAAATGAATTGCTTCCTTCTCCCATCTTTTTTCTGCCCTAAACTAGTTCAAGATAGATTTCTATTGTCTGCAAGTGAAAAGACTTTCTAGATTATATAATGCCTGAGCTGAGTCATAATGGATGAGTAGGAATTCATAAGGCAGAATCGGGATGGCAGGTGAGGTGGATAAGATTTTCCAGGTGGAAGGAATATAAAAACAAAGCCTTGTGGAAACAATTTCTAAGGAAAATACCTATGCAAAATAAGTATACAATGGGCATTGTCATTAGCCCAGCCTGTTCTCTTGGAAAAATACTGTGATGGAGTGGCCAAAATTAATTTGGAAGCAGTACCCACAAGACTGTGGCCTTCTGAGTAAAATCCACAAAGCAATAATGAGTTGGGAAAATTCTAGCTCATAAGATTCACTCAATAGCCTTCTGGGATGAAGTTATAAGTGTGATAGACACAGAAGAAGTGACAGAAGAAAATACCTTTAATCAGAAGTTCAATTCAGTCTATTAGTGCACACTCACAGAAGTTGGGAGAAATCAATTGCATTTACTGTATGTTCTTGTTTATTTAGAATGGCTAAAAAATGAGAGATTTCTCTGTAATTGCTTAAGAGTTACAGAATTTTTTTCACTTGAGTTCTTTCCACTTTAAAAAAGATACCAAATTTAATATATTTTGTAATTAAGATGAATCCTCTACCTGGCTTGCTCAGTGATAGTACAGCCAACAGCAATCTGAGTATATCATATCATTCTCCTTGCTTGGAATGGGTCTTTGTCTCCTCCTCTTCCCTTATATCTAGATTTACTTCTCCTTTATTTTTTATTTTTATTATTTTTATTTTTTAATAGTTTATTGTCAAATTGGTTTCCATATAACACCCAGTGCTTCTCCCCACAAGTGCCCCCCACCGTGACCATCACCCCCTTCCTCCCTCCCCCTCCCCCTCCAGTCCACGGTTTGTGTTTAGTATTCAGTCGGCTCCCTTGATCGCTGTCCCTCCCTCTCCCCAGCTCTCTTTCCCCCTTCCTCTCCCCAGAGTCCCCTGCCAGGTCTCTCCTGGTAGACTTATGAATGCAAACATATGGGATCTGTCCTTCTCTGCCTGACGTATTTTGCTTAGCATGACCCCCTCGAGGTCCATCCACGTTGCTACAAATGGCCATATTTCATTCTTCCTCATGGTCATATAGTACTCCATTGTATATATATATATACCACATCTTCTTGATCCATTCATCAGGTGATGGACATGGAGGCTCTTTCCATGATGTGGCTATTGTAGAAAGTGCCGCTATGAACACTGGGGTACATGTGCCCCTATGCATCAGCACTTCTGTATCCTTTGGGTAAATCCCTAGCAGTGCTATTGCTGGGTCATAGGGGAGTTCTATCGATAGTTTTTTGAGGAGCCTCCACGCCCAATTTCAAATTCCATTTCCTCCAAGTAGTTGTTTCTGCCTATTACAACAGGATCAAGCCCATCCTCTTCTCAGTACGTGTCTAAGTTTACCATGTGGTCAACAAACTACTTATTATCTCCTTATGAAATTTTGAATTACAACTTGACTTTGGGCTATAGGTCTACTTGGATATAGCATCTGGGACAAAGGGGGCATACCATTCATGATTTATGTGTGTGTGTGTGTGTGTGTGCGCGTGCACAAAGTAGATTCTTTATATAACTCTCCAAGATACCCCTCACCAACATGCCCCTTCCTTTTATGAATGATGTCTCCAGGAATTGTAGCTTCATGAGATACTAATAAGTCTTATGAAAAATGCCTCTGTGACAAAATACATTTGGGCATTTCATGTATTAGACGAAATACTCTAAATTCAATGTCTTTATATTGGAGGACTTATCAGAGATTTTTTTTAATGTTTTATTTTATTTTTTTGATACAGAGAGAGACAGAGCACGAGAGGGGGAGGGGCAGAGAGAGAAGGAGACACAGAACCGGAAGGAGGCTCCAGGCTCTGAGCTAGCTGTCAGCACAGAGCCCGACGCAGGGCTCGAACCCACGAACGCGAGATCTGATCTGAGCCGAAGTCGGAGGCTTAACCAACTGAGCCACCCAGGCACCCCTATCAGAGATTTTAATATTCTTTTATTATTATATTATTCTCCAAAAGGAAGATATATTAATAGCATATCTTGGCTTGACTGCCCTGTTTTCCATAGAATTTATTCAGGAATCCTGGTTTTCTAGAGGAAGATGTGTTACTCTTCTGCTGTGGCTCAATAAGTGACTTCTAGAAACATCTTTTCTTCCCAGATACCTGTTTCACTTGGAAGGCAGAATATCTCAGGCTTCTCATTTTAAAATAAGAAACAGTCTTGGCCCAAGAGACAGTGAGGTGTGTTGGCATGGTCTTCTAGTCTTCTCTTTAGGGTGAGTCAGCAATTAACATTGGGAAAGCTTATTTCACTAAATGCTGAATTTTATAATCTTCATCATTTACCAGACAGATTCTTTTTCTCCTCTTTCAAATCTTAGTTCATAAGGAAGCCATTTTTCCCCCACTGATCCCGTTCAATCATATGTGAATGTAGTAATTAATAGTTTTAAACACAGTAATTCACTACACCTACCCCAACTTCTATTTATGGTGTGGGAGAGTTGGGCATATTTTAAGCTGATTTCATGAACAGTAGTTTCTGTCCCTGTATTTGGAAATTCCTGGAAAGACTTTTCATTTCTTCTTTTCATCCTTAGACTTGGCGGCTCCGGGAGTCATGATGTGGAAAGAGTGGGGCGAAGAACGCACTGAACTTGAACTTGAATGGCTGCTGTATTTCTTACGTTGTGGGTTTTGGAAAAGAGTTCACTTTTCTGAACCTCCATTTCTCCAGCTACAAATTTAGAATATTAATATACACTGACCTCCCCAGAAAGTTGTGACCTTTCTCTTTCTCGTCTTTGCAAGCTGAAATGTAAGATGATCCAAAGCGAAGTTATTCCCCTGAATCTATCTGTTGCTCGTGTTATTTCCTTCCCCCCATAGGTGACACTTTTGTCCCCATGCCAGCCTTCAGTGGCTGCTCCCTTCAGTTTAGCACACAGACCTTTCCTAGCTTTCCTCTTGCCAGTTTGTCTGAACATGTGATCTCCATGGAGAGCAGGTACCGTCTGACTATTTCAGAATATCTTTGGTCAATCATCATCTGAAATAAAATCTTGGATTATTTAGCTCAGATGAGTTAAGATTGTCCCATCTTGAGTCACATGCCTGATAGTCTTTTCTGAGATACGCCTTGGAAACAATCTTGACATAAGAGAAATCACCTTAAATTTATTCTGTCAATCTTTATGCAAAGCATCACGATCAAATTCTTGATCCCCTCTCCCTCTTCTGATCTCTCTTTCTCTCACTTTTTTGAATTGATTAATTTATTTTAACTTTCATTATGGAAAAGTTCAAACATGCAGAAAAAGAAATAATAGTATAATGAAGTCCCACACACCCCGCACCCAGCTTCAGCAGTTGCAAATTTATGGGCCCTCTTGTTTGATCTGTTTCTTCTACTTTCTCCTCACTTTTGGACTCTTCTAGGACTTATCCAAGCCATCTTGTCATTTTATCTACAAATATTTCAGTATGTATATTTCAAAAATGATATAGGCACCTTATAAAAATATAACTACAATGCAACTACCACATTTAGATCATTTTAAATAAGGTTAAGTATTATGTCAATTATTTTGAATGTGGGGCAGACAAACGGTATAGCAGTGGAGACTCAGTTCGGAGCCATTGCAGATTGAGAAACGTTGACTTGTAAAGACCAAGTGCTTTGTGATCTTGGCCTCCAGGCCCTCTGCAGATTTAAAGAATCTGGGAATTTCTAAAACCGTGACAAGGAGAGAAGTGGTCTGGAGTGAACACATAGTGGTCCTAAATTCTCACCCAGCAAGGTTTTGGGGGGCCAGAAATTTCTGGAGATCTGCAGACACGTTGGCTGGGCTGCAAGTTTTGACCCTCCGACCGATTGTCAGTAAACACCGCATCATTGGCAGGAGGTGATTTCTTCTATTTTAGAACTGAAGGGGTTTGCTGCAGTGTGGATTTTGGACCCAAATGGGAGAATCAGTATGTTTATGATATCATACCTTTCAGCAGCCAACAATAAAGAGAAAGGAAGAAAAGAAATCTCCCAGATAAGTCCTAAGTGTGCTCAGGACCAATAAGTATCCCCAAATGGCAACATTTCCTATCAAAGTGTGACAGAATTCTTTTTTTTTTTTAGAAAGGTGCCAAGTTAATTAGCACCTTAGAGGACCTTGTTATAGCTCAGAACGACTTTCCATCTGCTGATAATTTAATCGTTATACATGTGACACAAGGCAATCGAGCTCCACATTCTGTTACATAGTGTAAATCGACAGTTGGTGAGTATCGCTCAATAGCTTGATGTCATTAATAAGGCTGTTTCTTAAACTCATAACAAATATCAAGTTGTTTTCTTGTGGGTTAATAAAAAAAATAGACCCAATGCATGTGACAATTCTGTGACGTGAGACCACCCAGGCATATCTGCTGTACTTCCAGAAGCTGTGGGCTACAGATGGGGAAGATTGCGGGGCATCGATCTTTATTTGAAGTCAAGAAGTTTCCAGACGCATGAACAGCTGGGCAGGGCAAAGGGCTATACAGCCACTGCTCTCCTAGGTTGTCCTTGGCTATTGACCAGGCGGTGAGGGCTGGGCCCTGCCCCTGCTGTAGAGGGCTCCTGTCTGGATGTGGACATGTGGCCGAGGCAGCGCCATGTTGGAACGAGGGAAGGAGAGCTTTGTGAACAGATGCCGGCGACAGGCTTCCTCTGGTACTTCAGTAGCCTTTCGGAACTGGGTCCCAGGATGCTCTCTGGTGAGCACATTCTTGTCACTTCAGGGTCGTGAGCTACTGCAGAGCAGCCCAGGGAGTAACCGTACAATTTGGGGACAGTAGGAGCCATGTCCCGTTCTGACCAGCAGCCCAGGCGGCTGGGACAGGTTTACACAGAGTCACCGCCTGGCTGCCCTGTGTTGCCCTGGGAGGAGGCTTTCCCTCCGCCTGCCCCATAGTGCCGCCCTGATCCTCACCGTTGCCGGGAGTTTCTCCATCCCCGACTTCGTTATGTTTCTCCCCTCAAGCATCCCCACTGCAGTAGGTGAACAGGAGAAGCCTTCCCACGTCTTTCAGGTGGGGGAGGGTTATGCTCGGAGTTAGGAAACAACACCAAAGCAGACAGACACCACGAGCAAAAGGCAAGGCCAGGCTAAAACCAAGGAGGGGGCCGGGGCTTGGAGCAGCGAGGATCCTAACCGTGGAAGGTTTGGGCTGGTGGGGCAGAAAGGCTGAAGATACGGGAGGGGCCTGCAGACAGCAGGGTTCTGGAAGATCTGAGGGGAGGGGCCCCACATGCAGAGGATCAGATCTGAGGGAGGGGGTCTGAGCCCTGACTCCAGCCATGCCTGGAGGGTGGAGATTGGAGCGGCGCTCCCCCTCGGGGCTCCTGGGTCAGAAGGGCCCAGAGGAGTGTGTCTGGGTACGTGTCCCCAGGGAGGCGGGCACCCCGTGGGCAAGTACAAGGCAGGGTGCAGAAGCCGGCCCTGTTGTCGGATTGGCTGCCGCAGGGGGTCCTGGACGACGGTCACCCCCGCAGCCTGGTTTGCAGAGCGTGAAGAATACGTCCCACAGTGGAAGGTGTGGGGGCTGAGTGATCAGACTAAGTAAAACAGACTCCGCGTCCGGCGTGTTTTGTGTTCTTGGAATACGGAATCGGCTGGCTTTAAACCTAAGGTCCCCCCACCCCGCCCCACCCAACGCCTTCTTAGAAAATAAATCCATGGCAATTATAGAAAATCAGAAACTTCATGTAATAAAAATAAAGAAAAATATAGATAAGCAACCCCCAATACTCTATACTTACCTAGAGATAAGTCACTATGATAAACTCGACAGATTCTTTCTCTCTCCTCCTGCCTTCCTCCTCCTCTTTCTTCATCTCTCCTCCTATATGTGTGTGTGAATAAATAAATATAAAGACATGTATTTAACTAAATACATATGTATGTAATATTCTATTTGGGATCATTTTCTCTCCAGTGTTGAAAATAACTCTTCATGTGTCTACATTATCTGTGATGGCCGAATAGCATTCCACTGCGTCAGTGCATTCAACCTCACTGTCTAATGGTTGACATGATGCTCTTTCTAGAGTTTTCTTTCAGGGGATTATATTCCCTGCACTGTTCCCCTGACAGTGAACTTTTTAAATTTATTTATTTTTTTAAATGTTTTTGATTTATTTTTGAGAGAGAGAGAGACAGCTTGAGCAGGGGAGGTCAGAGAGAGAGGGCAACACAGAATCTGAAGACAGGCTCCAGGCTCTGCGTTGTCAGCACAGAGCCTGATGTGGGGCTCGAACCCACGAACCCCTGAGATCAGGACCTGAGCCGAGGCCGGACGCTCAGCCAACTGAGCCACCCAGGCGCCCCATGACCGTGAACTTCTGTGGTTCTCTGGGGAGAAGAAAGGAGGAATGCGTCTAGACTCACAGTCTCTCAGGGTGGGAAGAGAACTCGGCTGCGGTTTTGGAAATCCTCAGCCTTGTTTTATTTGGTGCCATTTGTAACCACTTCTCCCCTTGGGTGGCCCAGCCGCTATTTGACAGAGGCTAGCAATTCACTATGTCAAGAAAGCCACTGATGAGCTTATTAAATCTCCACCGTAAAATGTTTTTTTCATGAAATGGTCCAGAATCTGCCCAGGAGTCAGATAGATTGAATGCAGATTCCTGGTCTCTCCTGGCTCTGTGACCTTTGGCAAAAGTCTTAACCTCTTTGATCCTCAGTTTCCCTCATATGTAAAACGTGTACAGTGAAAGAGAACATGCCTCAGACAGTTGTTAGAAATATCAGATGAAGGGCTCCTGGGTGGCTCACTCCATAAAGCATCCGACTTCGGCTCAGGTCACGATCTCACAGTCTGTGGGTTCTAGCCCCACGTCGGGCTCTGTGCTGACAGCTCAGAGCCTGACGCCTGCTTCAGATTCTGTGTCTCCCTCTCTCTCTGCCCCTTTCCCGCTCACACACTCTCTCTCAAAACTCAATAAACACTGAAAAAAAATGAAAAAGAAAAGAAATATGAAATGAGACAAGGAGTGGGGAGTGCGTACAGTAAGAGCTCACTGAAAGTCAGCTACGGTGGTGATAATGTCTGCGCATTACTGTAAGAGTGTGTAGTCCCTGCCACTTGGTTGACCCGCGGCAGAGCAGAGCTGCCACATGTGTCAGTCTCCCGTGTCTGTCTTCTCTTTTTAATTTTTGGGAGTGACCTCATAGGCCAGCTTCTCATGCCGCTCCCCGCCAGCAGCTCCTCTCTCCTGAACAGACTGACGTTTTCACCCATTTTGAATGTCATTAGCTCTTCTCTTTATCTTCTCCCCACCCCCTCCACGCTTCCCTGGACAAAAACCTACCTTTGTGACTTGATACCCAGGGAGTCCCCCACTGAGTGCAAAGAGGTGTTCCCTTCCCAGAGCCTCCAGTCCATTCCAACCTCAGGAAGTGGGGTGGCGGGGTACCGTCCTGCAGAGGAGATGTGAACCGTTGGGATATTCAGTGTCACTTGCTTCACGTGTCCTTCTTCAGGGTGGATTTTGGTGGGATTCTCAGCATGAAAACACTGTGTGTGTGGAAATAACACTGTGAACTTCTTGAGATCAGGGGCCTATGTACAGTGTCCTCTTTGGTCCCCTAGTTTAGGGGACGTCGTGTATGGAGCACTTACTGGGTGCCTGGTTTTGTGTCAAGCGGCTCAACTGCATTGTAATTCTTCCAACAGCCCCATGAAGGAAAGTATTCTACTGTCCCCACTTCGCAGGTGAAGAACCTAGAATTCAGGGCGATTAAGCACAATATGTCAAGTAAAATGACTGTTAAGTTTTGGGATTTTTAGCAGGTCAGTAAATGGCAATATTTTCTTGCTCTCACAAATTCAGAAGTAATTGATAGACACAAGGGTCAAATGGACGAAGATAAAATACCATCTTTAGTTCTTCAAAGCTGATTGAGGGGCGCCTGGGTGGCCCAGTCGGTTAACCATCAGGCTTAGGTCACGATCTCACAGTTCATAGGTTTGAGCCCCACATCGGGCTCCATGCTGACAGTGCGGAGCCCCCTTGGAATTCTCTCTGTCTGCCCCTCCCTCACTTGTGTGTGCTCTCTTTCTCTCTCTCTCCCTCTCAAAAATGAATGAATAAACTAAAACAAAAAAGCTGACTGAAGACTGTGGTTGTAGATTTATGGACAGCAGGGCCTGTAGACACCTCCTCCTCAGGAGTTAAGATCCTGGTAGCACCCACTGGAGGGAAAAGTTGGGAATGAGGAGCAGTTTGCTGCCCTCCATGGATCTGGGATCAGAGAGAAAAGAGAGGGAAAAAGAGAGCAGGGGCGGGGAGAGAGAGAAGAGAATATGAATTCCCAGAACTTGCTTCCTTTTGGTAGATGGACTCTACCCTGTCATCCGGCAGGGACAATCAGCCCCCACCAGTCCTGTGACTCGTCTGGGCAGAGCCAAGAGGCAAAGGAGGGCCCTCCATTAAACCTCCACTTGGATTGGAACCCAGATCACTTTGACTCTGGGGTGCTCACACCTGTCAGCAGGCTTCCATGCCTCTCCGTGATTTGATTACCGAACAACTTTGCTTTCCTGTTGAGAATATCTTAGGAGGGGAAAAAAAAAATCTTTGGAGACTTTTCCATGCATCAGTATTTTTAAGAAAAATGAAACACACAGTCTAGTTTTGGTTGGCAGAATTCCTGCTCTTGACACAATGGAGGCCTTTGCTTGTGCCAGCAACCCGGTGTTTCCACAGCCTGTGCGACTGGAGCTGTTCGCTAAATACCACGAAGTGACCAGGACGGTTGAGAGAGCTCCCGGGTCCTCCCACCCCGACCAGAGCGTTGGCCAGACCAATGTCTCCTTCCCCTAGAACAGACCCGAGAAAGTGGTGTCTTGCCTCTAATTAAATTCTCATCTTTCCCAAACTCTTTGAAAGAGCAACTGTCTTAAACCTTTGAACTTTATTTGTAATACAAAATTTCAATTAGATAAAGGACAATAATTAGCAGATCTTTTATCTTTGGGCATAATTAAATCTTTAAGAAGGGACGTTTTAATCAATGAATCGTAATGACAAGTTCATAAATTAATTAATCCCACCAATGGAGGCTTGGCAGTAATCAATGGATCTTTAAAGAGGTTCAGGGTGAGGGGACATGGCTGTGGGAGCACCAGTGCTCATTCAGTTCCATTTGGTGTGAAGATTCTAATTTGTGAAGGATTAGCTGGTTCAAAAGATTACCTATTTACTTAGGGGAAAATCATTTAAAATATTAACTTTTAATGTGAAGGAAAGCTTTCTTCTTAGAAGTTTTTGCCTTCAAAACTTTCTTCTTCAGGGCACCTGGGTGGCTCAGTCAGTTAAGTGTCTGGCTTCGGCTCAGGTCATGATCTCACAGTTTGTGGGTTCGAGCCCCGCGTCAGACTCTGTGCTGATAGCTAGCTCAGAGCCTGGAGCCTGCTCTGGATTCTGTGTCTCCCTCTCTCTCTGACCCTCCCCTGCTCGCACTGTCTCTCTCTGTCTCTCAAAAAAAGTAAATAAAAAACATTAAAAAAAAACTTAAAAAAACCAAAACTTTCTTCTTTGACCTCTCATTTCAGAGCACAGCTGTGGACGAACATTTGTACCCTCATGTTAAGACTATTCGCCAATTTACTGACTTGATAGCTAGCTTGGGTTAGAGAGAAACCAAAACTAAAGTTGACTGTAATTAGGTATTTAAAGGTGTTTCTTCTAAAACAGGAATCAGCAAACTCTGCCCCTTTGCTAAAACTGGCCCACTGCCTGTTTTTATAAAGTTTTATTGGAACATAGCCATGCCCAGTAATGTCTCTGTTGCTCATGACCATTTCACACGACAAAGGCAGAACTGAATGGTAAATACAGAAACAATATCATTTCAAAGCTGAAAAATATGTACTGTTTGACCATTTTTCCAAAAAAAAGTTTGCTAGCCCCGGTTTTAAAACATTAGGTCCTTTTTCCAAATGATGAGAGTTTTGATGAAGTTTTTAACTCCATACAGCACTACATAGACAGCGTTTAGTATAAGAATGTAAATTAAATATTTTCAAATATGAAGTTCTGTGGTTTTAGTGGCCCATAAACCAGGTTCCTGGTATTCATCTGGGAAAAAAGCAAGGGAAAAATGATTTGGATGAGAGAGAGGAACTGGCACATGCAAAGGTCCTGTGGCAGAAGAAAGCATGGCTCTTTGAAGAGGTGGAGGGAAGGTCTAAATGGCTTAATAGGAGGGTGGGGGGAGGTTGTATGTAAAGTTCAGAGGTTAGACAATGTTATCAAGGGCTGTAAAGGCCATTGTAATAATTTCATAGTGAAAGTCCATCAGGTCCTCCTTCTCTCAGGTTCAAACCCTTCAAGGACTTCACATGTCTGTAGGATAAAACCCTCCAGCCTTACATGGGATCCAGATCGGTCTGGGAGTTTGGGGGATGGTGGGGAGGGGAGCATGGAGGTAGGGGCGCACTGACTGGTAGGGCTAGCAGGGTGCCTCCTCTGAACCCTCCATGCTCTGGGGATCCCCCGTGAGAGAGCATGTCTGTACTGCCTTGTGGCGGTCTCTCTTGCTATACTGTCCCCAAATCAACTTAGCTTTTCCAGGACAGGGACATCGCCTTGTTTATCGTCATAACCCCAAGCAGCCAAGGTGGAGCCCGGTGCGTCGTGTCTCCTGCTGAAAGCCATGGGGGCCTGGAAGAGAGGGCAGGTTCCCAGGTCACACCTTGCACCCCACCCTCTGGAGCGGGACCCTCCCAGTCAGGAAGACGTGGTGCCCGATCGCCACTGTGCAGGCGGCAGTTCTCGTGAATGCGGACCGCGCCGCTCTCACCTCAGTCCGCGCTGTGGCCTCTGCTTCCGCCGCTCTCCTTACTAGCTCTCACTGGAGCACAGCAGGACTGGTGTCTGGAAACAAAGGGGGGCTCTCGCCACACCCCGCAGACCCGTGCTTGTTGCGGGGGGCTTTCCGTCATGGAGAGAGAGCATGCTGATGCATCCTTCATTCCACACACTATCCCCGAGGAAGCGGAAATAGAAAGGAGAGAGGAAATGTGGCCCCTGTGCCTTCACGCAAACCTCCAGTCCATGTGAATGATCTCATTAAGTCTTGACAGTGTCTCTGGAGTGGGTTCCTCTAGAGAAACAATACCAGGAGAGGTTATCTATCTCTCGTGATTGATTGATTGATCGGTCAATTGATCTTACGATAACCCCCAAGGTAAGGTGCTCCTGCTTGCTGGAGGAGCATACGAGTTGAAGGCTGAAGGATGAGGAGGAACAACTCAGGGAAGAGGGTTTTGATGCTGGTGGTGTTCTGGGGTAGAGGACATCACGTGCAAATGCCCTGTGGCAGGGGCTTGTCGTGTGCCACAGAAAGAAAGCGGGCCAGAGTCGTGAGTGGTGTGGCAAGCGGGTGGGTGGTAGTGAGGCAGAAGAAGCTGAGGCCGTTGTCAGGGGCCAGGCAAGGAGGTTGGACTCTTCCAAGTGGGAAGGGAAGCCATCGAAAGAGTCTAACTTGGGTATATTCATTTCCTGGGGCTGCCACAAGAAAAATAAAATCACCACAAACTTCATGGCTTAAGACAACAGAAATTTGTTCTCTCACAGTTTGGGAGGCCAGAGTCCTAATTCAAGATGTCCGCAGGTCTCTGCTCTCTGGAAGCTTTTAGGGGAGGATGTTTCCTGGTGGCTTCGTGTATTCCCCGGGTGCCTCTGTCTTCACATGGCCGCCTCCTCTAGGTCTGTGCGTCACCTCCCTCTCTTTCTCCAGTGAGGCCAGCGGTCACTGGGTGGCAGCCCATCTGAAGTCTGGGGTGATCTCCTCTCAAGATCCCTAATGGCATCTGTGAAGACCTGTATTTCTAAATGCTGTTCCATTCACAGGTACTCAGGATTAGGACGTGGACGTACCTCCTTGGGGACACAATTCCACCCGCCATCAAGATGACTTGATCTGCTTTCTCAGGGCAGGAGATGGGGCTAAGGAGGCTGAGGCACAGAACTGGAGCTGAGAGGCAGCCAGGAGCTTCCAGATGGGCGGTGACAGACTCCCCAGCATGGCAGCTCCGCGGGAGACAGGAGTCAGGGTGGTGCCGGTGCCATGGGCGGGAGCTCTCGTGGCCTAGAGGAAGTTACGTGAGGCGGGTCTCATGCAAAACCGGGTGGTGTTTCCTGCCTTCCTCTGAGAGTGTGTGCAGAGAGAAGGGCTGCGGGGAGCAGGGAGACGCTATCTCAGGGAAGGGTCTGACCCCGTGCCTCGAAGATGCTCCACGTACAATCGGCATAGGCTGGTGGAGTAAGTACAAGAGAAGACTATTCCAGAAGCATTCTTCTCTGAGTGTGTGTTGGCTTCGGGCAAGCACGCAGGCCTTCCCTTTCCAAGATGTTAAAAAAAAAACAAAACAGCAAACTTGTTTGAACGGGGCTTAGAGGGCCTTGGCAGGGAGACATTGGACACTTGGAAATATTACTATTATTTCTGGAGCCAAATTTAGCAAAGGACAGCTCTGTCTTTAATTACTAGTTGATGCTGAGTTGTACAGGCAAATGATTACATGCACAATTAGTTGTTCCCACAAGTAGCCAATTATGGGAACGATTATTTAAGAAAATTGTGGCTCCTGCTGAAGAGACTTTACATCGTAGCCTCAAAATACATTTCTGCATAAAAATTCCTCTTATTGCATGTATTATTATTTTTTCCTCTCTGCTCGGGCTGCTAGAAAAAGTGGCCAGTATGGTCTCATTTGCGGGGAGAGAGAGTGCTGGAAACCCAGATCTTTGGGGGCACTGTGAGATCGGGGCAAGAGTGAGGCTGAGAGAACTCTGCCAGGATCCATCTCACACTGGAGACCAGGTCTGACCCCAGAGATGGGGTCTAGGGGAAGGCTCAGGCCTCTGGACCTGGATGGGGATCACCCGGAAGCACGTGAG
>NC_043715.1:7057778-7065401 GCF_006229205.1 Suricata suricatta
GCACCCTTCCCACCAGCACCCTTCCCACCAGCACGCTTCCCACCAGCACCCTTCCCACCTGCACCCTTCCCACCTGCACCCTTCCCCCCAGCACCCTTCCCACCAGCACCCTTCCCACCAACACCCTTTCCACCAACATGCTTTCCATCACTTCGTGATGACTCTGCTTCTTACCAGGCCACTTCCACCACCGGGGCATTATGGATCCCTCTTTGTGGCCATGTTGTCATAAGTTCTCAGAATCAGAAGGGACATAAACAGCACCTGGTTCATCAGTGTCATTTCAGAGATAATAAAACTAGGCCGGACAGGCAAAGGACTCACCCAGTGGTCAGAAGTCCAGCTGAGGTGTGACCCCATCTTGCTTGATTCCAGGCCCTTGGCTCTCTCTCCCATGCCGTGCCTGCTGCTGAGGCCCCAGCTAGGGGTCAGCACACTGTGACCAATATGCCCAAGAGGCCGCCTAAGGTCAGGCACATGCTGGAAACCAGGCCAAGCAGAGTTGGAAGGGACCCCAGAGAACCTTCTAGTTTCGTCCTCTAATTTTGTATCTGGCTGGAATTTGGAAAGTGTGTTTATCTAAGCTTCTCTTTTCCCTTTGAACATTTCTCATGATGTAGGCCTTGAAATCTCCATCATCACCCCTAACCTCACCCCTGTGGGAGAAGCCGCCAGTCCAGATGCTGGTGTTTGGGTTGGTCCATTTAACCCCATTCCCTGCCCCCCAAATTAAAGTGTGCTTTTGTGTTACCGTGTTAACTGCTACTGGCCAACTGTCAGGGTTTTTTTTTCTTCTTCTTGTTTTCTTAGTGATATCCACTACTGAACCTTATTTTGGTGGATTATACACCTGGCCCCAGTTCTTCAGCGCTCGGTGCTAGCATTTTCTAGCCATATCCCTGCCAAGGCCTTATGATGGGTGAGGTGCACTTTCCTGCTTCTTGAGTTTGGATTTGGCCACGCGCTTTGTTTTGGTAAAGAGTTGTCAGTACATGTGACATAAGCACAACTCTGAAAAATGCTTGCCCCTTTAAGCATGCCCTTTTGTGAATAGGCTCTATCCTCAGTCACCCCCTGCCTTGTTTACCCTTTGAAACCCAAATGAAGAAATGAATGGATACTTTGGACTTGGCAGTAATTACCTCTTGTAGTCTGACTGCATAGCCCTCTCAGTATAAGCAAAGGACTCCTTTATGTTGTATTAGGAAAGAACCAACACACAAGTAGTTTTTAAATCCAGCGGTCTTACTTTCTCCCCCTCAAAGTTAAGACCCCGGCTAGCAACATTCTATAGGCCTGGACTGGCTGCCTGGTAAACTCACCTCTGGCAGGATCTGATCCAACAGCATTTTTGTGTATCTTTCAAATGCCACCTGGTGACCTTTGTTAAGTAAGCTGAAGGTCATAAGTGGATCTGCTCAGCACAAGTTTGTCTTGTTGGCTGCTCAAGGTTCTTTGTCTTTTCTGGAATCAGGGGATCAGGCTCTGAAAATACGCTGGTTTCAACTGCACAAGAATGCAAACCCAGTTTGGTCTCTGGCGGTCCATGACCTAAGCCTCCCTTCTCCTGGGACACCCACACCCTTTGGCTCTAGAGATGATGTCTTCTGTGACCTTGGCATATTTGAAGACCAGCAGCCAGTCATTTTATAGACTGTCCTTCACTTTGGGTTTCCCCGATATTTGCTCACGACTCCTCTGAGCTCAGAAGTGATGCTGTGTCCTCCTCAGTGCATCATCCCTGCAGGCAGGTGGTGTGGACACGTCTCATTGCTGTGAGGTTAGTTTTGGTTATTTGATAAAAGTAGCGTCTACAGATCTCTCCACTTTAAAATTATTCTTTTACCCTTTGTAATTAATAATTGTCCTGAAGGGAGGTTCCTTGAGATTATGGAAGTATCCCTTTTTTTTTTTTTTTGGCATAATTCTTTCAGCCCACGCATTTCAGCATCCATGACTGATTCTCCATCTACCTTTTAAATGTGTGAGTTTGTTCGGGCTTGGCCCCAGCCCCCCTGTCGCTCTCCGAGTCCTCCCTAGCACATCCTGAGTACTCCCTGGCTTCAGTTCCATGTGAATGCCACCAGCTCCTGTGGCCACGCCTCCAGCCCGGCTTTCCCCTTGGGAGGATCCCTCATGGCTCTATTCAGGGGCACCTCACCCAACCACCCCCAAACCCATCTTGCATCCTGGTGCACAGTATGTCCCCACCGGCCCCTCCATGCTTTCCTGCCTCACCCACAGGTCAGGGTGTCCTGACCTGCACCCACTTACTCTTGTTACAAAGCAGGGAGAGTCCATTCTCATCCTCTCCATTTGATTAATTAATCACTGAAAGCTGTTGATTCTGTCTCCTTACTCTTTCCATCCTTTCCAGCCAGTACCACAGTCCGCTCCGCCCAGGGCTGTTGCTTTGCCCTTGTAACCCGTCTGATGGCTCTCAGTAGTTCCCTCATGTCATGCTGTCTCCGTAACACCCAGTGCAGCTCTGTTCATGCCTCTTCCCCATTATGCCGGAAATGTAAATCTTGGTGACCCACACTTTGAGATGCCACGTAGCCATTGCCAACAAGGAGCTAGCCGCATACCAGGGGATTTAGGAGTCCTAAATGCATGCATGCATGAGTGACAGTGGAGGAAGGGGAACAGCTTTGTCCTTCCTCGTGTTGATGGCTCCAGAGGAACCTTGTCCAGGGCTGGGACTAAGTGACAGATGAGATATATGCCTCCGGTGCAAAACACAATTTAAGGGAGCACCAAAACACTCAGCGAGGAGGACCATTTTGCAATGCAATTAAAAAAAAATCAAAATTAATTAAAAGACCTCCATGATGAACCAAATGTCAAAATTAAAATATAGATAGGATCTTTATTAAACATCACTCACCTTACCCCAGTCCTTTTCCTCCTCTTGCCGATGGGGGCATTTATCTCAGCCAATTAAAATCATCCAGAACGGGAGTTCCCAAGGGGAGGGAACGTGACTTTGCCTCCCCTGAGCCCCCACAGGGCTGGTGTCTGGAGATGTTTTTGGGTGTCACACCGGGTGGGAGGGGTGTGCTGCTGGAATCCGGTGGTGGAGGTGTTGTTAAACACCCCGCGACATGCAGGGCAGCCCTCCCCCCCACCCCACAACACAGGACCATCAGACCCAGATGTCAATAGTGCCAAGAGTGATAACCCTTGCTTTAGAGGTAACTTGAACAATACTGTGTCCTTGTCTTTAAAAGCTCTGCATAACTGGAAAGACTATATCAGAGAGAATCTGGAGGAGCCAACAGCCTCAGTGGTAGGGATACACTGCCCCTGCCCTTTGTCAGAAAAGATTCTGGTTCATCTGAAAATAAATATTATGTTGTCTCAATTTCTCAGCCATTGAATTCTCCATTTTTCACAGACTGGGCTCAAGGAAGACCCTCAAAGTCGTCCTACGTCTGTCCTGGGTGACTGGACAGGACACACCCAGTGTGCACTCCCAGGGTGACTGACGTTGAGAATCAGGCTCCCTCGAGCGGTCTTTTCCTCGGCCAGCGGGTGACTTGTTTCTTAGCAGACAATGGGAGAATGAGCCGGCTAAGGTGGTTCTCCAAAAACAGCCTCTGTGCTTGGTGTCGTTGTTGTTTATTTGTTGTACTTCCTGCCCACCCCACCCCCCTTAGTCTGGAACACTGTCTCCTCCTCCTGCGTTATTCGTCTCGGGAGTCAGAGCGATCTCTCATTATTGCCGATCCCAAGAGGCCACCACCATTCTGTGCGTGTTCCCTTGACCCTGCCTCCACCTTGTGTGTTGTCTTTTCACAGAAGCCTTTTCCTTGTCATTTGAACTACTTGGGTTGAATGTCCTCGCTGCTGGCACCCTGACAGAGACACCCCTTTTCCAAGCTATGTCAGCTTCTCTAATTTCATTCCTTGGTGACCTCAAGTTTTCTGCTAGTTCATCTTTTGCCTCCACATTATTGGTGAGACGGCCATGGGCAGGGCCCCATGATTCCCTCAGCCTTGGCTTTATCATTTGTCAAACTCAGATCCTAATTACCTCGCCTCTGGACGGCACAGGGCAATTCCAGCCACCCAAAGAAACCATGACTGCCAGAGAACTTGGTGCATGACCAAGCCCGGCACGGAGCGGAGCTGCTGGCCGCTTTCTCATTTCCCCACATGCACACCAGGTTACCACATCTGCTTTCAGAAGCCTCCCCCGTGGATCCTTAGTGATGTGGGAAGGCCTGTTCTTCTTAGATTTGGAGGAAGACGGACTCCAGTAAGCGTCACCGGAGGTTGGAAAAGAGGCTAGCTATATCATGGGAACTGTATGCCTGCGCCCTCAGCGAATCCCTTGTGAGGGACAGAGCAGTACCCTGGTCATTCATTCATTTAACAGGCACCTACCCAGCATCTTGCATGAGCTGGTGAAGGGGTGTAGCCTAGTGTCTTAGGCAGTTTGGGCCGCCATAACAAAGTACCACCGACTGGGCTTAAAGCCCTGAAGCCTACGGCCCACGGTTCTGGAGGCTGGAAGTCCAAGACCGAGGTGCCAGCATGGGGTTCTGGGAGAACTCTTCCTGACCTACTGTACCCTTACACGGCAGAGACAGGAAGCTCTGGTGTCCCTTCCTTCGCCTACAGGGGCTACTAATCCTGTCCTGGGGGCCCCACCCTAAACCCAGTTACCTCCCAAGGGCCCCATATCCAAAATACCATCACTTTGGGGGTAGGGTTTCAACATACTTTTGGGGGGGAGGGGGGACACAATTCATCTCATTGCACCTAGTGTGCCGGCTCTCCCACCACCTGGGAAACCGGTTCAAACACCAACTCGTAGCCTCCCTGGTGTGTCTGTGGTGGGACCAGAGAGTCTGTGTGCTAGTTTCCAGGTATGTCCCGAGCTGGCGGTCTCCGGACCATGGTGTGAGATGCTCCAGAGGTCATTCTTAGGAGTGTGAGACCTCCAAGTTCTGGTTCTAGTCCTTGCAACTTGGGTGGACCTATTCTGGAATATTCTCCCTCCTCTCTGACTCTGAGGGACACAGTTTGATCACCTGAAAAGTGGAGATAGTGGTAGAATCCTGTCTCTCATGGGATTTCTGTGAAAGTTGGCTTTAAATGATTGTTTTATTATTTGTTGTTATTAAGTATCAATTTATTATCAATTATTCATTAATGGCAGATCGTAAATGCCTTTTATTCGTAGCCTCCGTTGCCAACATCATCAGGTTATTTGCTCCGCCCTCCATGTGATCATAGAATCTGGATCTTGTCTCCTTTTGGCCTTCCAAGCTTTCGTCAAGAGTATAGCCCTCATAATGCCAACGGAGGAATGTGTGGCTGTCCCCAGGAGTACCGACATTTGGTAGGATGACTTTCACCGCGGATAGCTTTCACTCTGCTGCCGTTTCTCTCTCCCGTGGCCACTGATCAGACAAACTGCGCCTGGACCATACCACTTCCCAGGCTGTCAGCAAAGGCCCAGCTGACCTTTGTTTTCCAGATGCTCCTAATAACTTTTTCTTGCTGAAGTTCACTTTGGCCCTTCCGGAGACAATGGCCACGAACGAAGTGTGTCTGTCATGGGGCCACCAGATGGCGGTGTTTCCCTGCCATTGCCCGGAGGCCTGATGACACTCCCGGGTTTCAGGGCCCAGGCTTCCTGCTCCTGGTGCCAGGTCCCCCTGCTGAGGGTGCCGGTGCCCTGTGTTCATCTTTGGGAGGTAGGTGGGCAGGACAGCTCTGCCTTCCCCCCGTGGAACTCTCCTGCCCCCGTAGGCACAGAGCGTATTCAGAGGTGCGCAAGAAAGCAGCCAGGCTACTATTTGCTAACAGCTTTGATCCGATTTTGGACTGTGGCCTGTGGCTCACTGGAGTCAAACCATTGATCTTCAGGGTTCAGTTGACTTTCGTGTTTTTCTTCCTTATTAAATGCCCCCAGTTTTGATAAATGAAATTTCCATGTTAGCCTCCATTATATGAATGCAAAACCACTTCCCACACTATTTGAGATGCGAAGAGTCCCTAATAAACTGTGAATTGCCTTAGAACAGAAACACACTGCAGGCAAAATCCTCTAATTTGACTCGGAGAAAGGACTTTAGGTCTGTGTTCTGTGGTGCCACCTCCGAGGTGGTGTCCCTCCGGCTTACGTGGTGCTGACAGTGGGCTTCGGCACCCGCCAAACCACCCATTTTTCTGAGCTGTTCACGTCCGCCTTCGCTTGTAGTGTATAGACCTGGGTCTTCAGATGCTCGAGACTGGGCCTTTTACCTCTTTTATGTTCACCCCGGGTCCCCAGGTAATTTACACCAGCAGGCAGCACAGTTAGTCAGCACACAGTCAGGCGGAGGCCGTGGGTTTGAGTTTGGGCATTGCCATTTATTTCCTTTGTGTTCTGGGTAAGTTCTTCAGTCCCTCTGAAATGGCCTCGTTGGTAAAATGGGAATCATAACAATACCACATATCAGTTTGTTACGAAATGTAAATGAGATCATGTATGTGAGGCGCTTGGAACAGTGTCCGGCATACTTAGCAGAAAACTTGATTATATGACATGGCCTTGTCAAAAGGGCCTGAGAAGGAAGGAACTCAAGGAGGGGATGGAGGAAGAAGACCCAAGAGTTCCAGGTGGCACCCTTAGCACCTTGTCTAATAGAAATAGACACCATTTAGAGTAATGGAGTGAGCAATGGTAGTAATGATCTTCTTGAGGGCGTCTGGGCTGGGGCCGAGAGGCAGGGGCTGCAGGCTGCTGGTCCGACAGTCTGGTCTTGCTACTGCTGATGAGGCGTGAACGTCGAACGTGTAATGGAAGGACTTTACCAGCTCCGAGGGGTGCGTGTGCACAGTCATGTGTATTTGCCTCTTTCTCCTTCCCATCCCCATGCTCTGTTCTGGACTTTTGTAATCAGTTACTCATTATTCCCAACACACTTCTGTTCCTTCTTCCCTGCTGTCCCGTCTGCCTAGTGCCCTCTTCTCTCCCTCCCTCTGCAGGGCCCACCTTCGTGTCACTTGGTCCTGATGTCTTTTTCAGGCCTCTGCCCCTGCAGTCCTCTGCCCTGGTCTATCCCTCACCCCCCACAACTCTAGGATGCCTCCTGAGTTTTGTGCCCTAGCGCCTCATTCATTCTATCCCTTCCTGGCCTCTTTCACCTTGAGCATTTAAAAATTCAGTTAATTTACATTGCAAGAGAAATAATATCACTACCTTTTTGTAAAAAAAAGAAGATCAAACACTAAACCTAAGGCTCAGATTCTCTAACAGCCTTCCTTACCTAATTCTGACTCCCCACATCCGTTTTTGGAATGAGGTGGGACAGGGCGCCCAGTGATCTCGTTTTGAAGTAAATCCTTCCAGACTTTTTGCTGTTACATTTGTTTGTGCCTGTGTGCTTATCTTTAGCGCTCTTTTTGTGCCCTGATAACAGTGTTTATTGCATTATGTGAATGGCTTGTTTCCATGACCCGTCCCACCCAGTAGGCTACAAGCTATTTAAGGGCACCCACTGTATCTTACTAATCTTTTTATCTCCAGGACCCAGCACAGAGCCAGGCACACAAGGGGTGTGTTTCCCTAAGAAGTTGCCGGGTAATCAAGCGCGGTTGAGTGTGTGCTCACTGGTGGGGAGGTGG
>NC_043715.1:7065501-7096569 GCF_006229205.1 Suricata suricatta
AGTCCTGCAGTTACGTGTATGGGTTCCGTAACAGCAGCTACAAAACTCTTTCTTCTTGTGTTGTCCGACTTTCGCTGGACGGTTTGTGAAAGAGAAGTCCTGTAGGGGGTGAGGAGGGGAGGTGCCCCTGTGTCGGGGACTCACGGCTGTGCGGGGTGTGAGCCTGTGCTTGCGGCTCCCTGATTCCTGGAGAAGCAGCAATTATAGTTCTCTTTTTTTGCATGAAAACAAAGGAAAACAACAAAATAAGTTTATATATATGCGCATATATAAATATATGTAGTCACTTTTTTTCCATTATCCTCCTTTTCTGTCCACTCTTTCTGTGTTTTCTCTTTATGTATTGTTATTTTTGATCAAAGTAATGATTATGGAAGGTTTTAAGCAAACAAATGGTACCTTTTTATTTTTTATTAAAGTTTATTTATTTATTTTGAGAGGGGGTGGGGCAGAGAGAGAGAATCCCAAGCAGGCTCCTCACTGTCAGCACAGAGCCTAAAGCAGGGCTCAAACGCAAGATCATGACCTGAACTGAGATCAAGAGTGAGATGCTTCACCGACTGAGCCTCCCTGGTGGCCCGAAATTCTATGATACCTGGTTCATGTCCCAGTGGGTTCCTTGCCCCACGCAGGGCCCTCAGCAGTTCCTCGCAGTCTCTCTGCACGCCCTGCGCTCCACGGTGTGCCGCTCTGAGCCACGATGGCCATCTCTCCACAGAAGCCTTACTCCTTGAGGGCAGGGACGGTGTCTAGTCCCCGGCCTGGAAGGAGAAATAAAAGAGAAGGTCATGACGTTAGGCTCCTCTTGTACGTCTTCCTGTTTAGTCCACAGAAGGGGCCTGGGATGAAGTCCTTCGTACTCTACTTGACACATCAGGAAGGTCACAGAGACGTAAAACCATGTAGTCCAGAGCTGCGGGTGATGGGGCTTCTTCTGACTTCAGAGCTCATGGTCTTCCTATTAGGTAGCATTTTCTTCAGTGTTTGACAGAGAGAAAGAGGAAAGAAGGAAGGTTGGAGGGGCTTGTGAATTAGGAGGAGACATAAAGCCGTGGCGATGCCATGGGACCAGAGCCTTGCCAGAAGGACACAACTTGGAGGGAGCATTCGCCCTGCCCACGGGAGCATGTGGGGGGAGGGCCCCAGGTGGGGTCACCTAGGGAGGGAACAATGCAAACGTAGGGGTGTTGCTTATACTTTAAAAAAAAAGAAAGTGAAAAAGCAGATTTTTATTTTTTTTTAATCTGGAAATTTACTGAGAAAAAACAAATTTGCTTTGGTGTCCTCCAATCCTGAATTCTGAGTTTCCGAGGTAGGGCTGATGCTCCCTTGTGTTGGCAGCAGGGACACTGAGAGACCAGATACTGGTGTGAACTCCAGGCTCTAATAAAGATCTGCTCCCCCGTTTTCCTGCCATTTTCCAATTGAAAACACACTGAACACAGACAGGTTTTTGGCAAAGACCAAGTCTTCACCAGGTTAAAGTCATTACACTGGAAATGGAAGAGTCAATATTCTTGTTTAAAGAGTTTAACTCAACTTGTCTTGGAAAGAGCGCTTGCCTCATTCTCCACCCACCCCTCCCCGAGGGGGACTGGATTCTCTCACCCGAAATAGTCATCTCTTTATCACACCAGGGTGCTTGGGAGGCCATTATGTGGGATTTCTGGAATGAAGTCCTTATTGGAAGCAGCGGCTTCCTCCCCTCTCCTCCCCTTTAGGAACTTGCGGAATGTGATTTTCCGTTTGGCTGGAGTGCTTCTCTTTATGGGGGCCTTTATTTGGCCTGGTGTCCATTAAACTTCCTTAAGAAAGCCCGTCGCTGCTGTTGTTTTGGCTGTGGGGACCCGCACACAGAGTTGCGAATTGAGCCAATCTTCTGGAAGCTGCAGGGCCCAAAGATTGCAGCTCAGCGTGTCTCCAAGACTGCGCCAATGATAAAATGTTGGAGGGAGGGACTGGTGTGTCCCTTATTCGGCCACCATCTCACGTTATGGAAGGGGCTGCTGAGGCCCAGGTACTTGATCAGCATCTCACAGAACATCGCTAGCAGATGCTTTACTGGAATTCCCTCCTCCACTGCCAAGTACATCCCCCCCCCCCCCCCCCCCCCCCCCCCCCCCCCCCCCCCCCCCCCCCCCCCCCCCCCCCACATACACACTTCTCCATGTGTCCCTGTACCACTCCTGCAAATATTTTCCCTTCAGGTCTAAAACCAGTGAGTAGGAATGCAAGGTTCAAATATTCTGGGATTTTGTCCTTTTCTGACTAATTTGTGGGAGAGGCTATTGCATGGAATGCAACACGCCAGGCCAGACTCTAGGCCCAGGTACATTCACAAGATGCCGGGGGAGGGACTGCAGAGTTTGGAGCCATGGCAAACTTGGTCCCCTGTGAGCATCAACCTAGTCATCTAGGACTATGGGCTTGGGGCCAAGTCACCTCTCTTTCTGACTTCCCGGTTTCCTCATTGGCACACTGAGCCTAGTACACCTCCCTCTTGGGATGGCTGTGAGGTGTAAATGAGGGAACGTGGGGAACACTTGGTACTGTCGTGATTGCTGGCTATGCACTGGCTGCCTCTCCTCTTCCTCCTCCTCCTCAGGTGCAGATTGGTCACCTTAATTATGTTCACTTTTGAGATTCCTGAAATCTTCGCGGTATAGTAGGACAGGAAAAGAGAGAAAGGGGAATATCTGATGAGCATTTCCTGTATGCCAGGCCATATGGTTCTAGAACTATCTTGAAATTAACCCCAGGATGCTCTTCACAGGCGAACGGATGAGTAGTAGAATCTTCCTCTGAAAGCTTTGAGATGAGGTCACTCATGCTGCTACCACGGAGTCCAGGAGATTGGAAAAGCAGGCCTTGCATGTCATCCTTGTCACACGTTCCAGCCCCAACCAGATCCAAGGTGGTAGAGACACAGGAATGGCTGCCAAATCACTTCATGTCATTCATCTGCCTGAGTTCAGACAAACTTTTACATTCCCCACATGCTTTATTCTCCTTGTTCACTTCCACCTGCCCCCAAACTTAGCCTCTGGCATGAGTTCTCAGCCCCCCCAAATTCAGCTTAGCCCCTGGCATGGGTCATGAGGCACCAACTGGTTTTTGCATGGGCCATGTGGGAGAAATGGGCCACAATTAACCTCTCCTTAGCCTGTTTCATGTGAGTGAGTTCGTGGGTCCAAAGAACTTTTCTCTCTCAGCCTTGAGCTGTGACACCAAAGTCTGGGATGGGGGAGGTAAGGGAGAGAAAACAGAACCTGTACCCGTACTTCATGTCCCTATGCATGAAGAGAGAGCTGTCCCATGAGAGAGAGATGATTACTCCTCTTACAGATGGGGAGAGTGGGCCCCAGGGAGTTTATGCAAATTCCTCAAGGCCACATGGTAAGTGGAGTTGGGTTTTGAACATAAGTCTTTCTGATTTCAAGGGCTGTCTCTTTCTCTTAGCAACCTAACCTTAGCTTTGGGTTTCCAAAGACCTGTGTTTGAATGTCACTAAGAAGTTTCAAGTAAGCTTAGTTCTTATTGGAAAATCAGATTCAGAGATCAGGCCTGTCTGCATTAGATCTTTGTGTTAATCATCTCCAGCTACCATAACAAAATACCATAGATTGGGTGGCCTAAACGAAAGAATTTTTTTTTTCAAAGTTCTGGAGGCTGGAAGTTCAAGTTCAAGTTTCTGTCAGGGTTTGTTTTCTGGTGAGAGCTGTCTTCCTTGCTAGCAGAGTGCACTCGTCTCTCTGTGTCCTTATATGGATGAAGGGAGTGTTGGTGTCCTTTCCTCTTCCTCGAAGGACCCTCGTCCTATGGAACCAGGACCCTACTCTCCTGACCTCATGTAACCTTGTCCCCTCCTGAAAGACCCTGTCTCCTGGAGTTAGGGCTTCAGCATATGAATCTGGGGGACATTCAGTTACAACAATATTTGTGTTGAGGGTTCACAGAGTTAGACATGATTTTAGATTATGGATTCTGATCTTAGGGGTGATGAGGCCCAAATACAAGATGGAGGTTGATAGGGAGAGAGTTGGTGAAAGCATTTAGGAAAAATAAGTCTTGTTAGAAACATTGTCTCCCTGATTTTGCTTTTCTCTAGGGACACCCAGGCCATATATCTTGGTCCATTCACTCTGGCTCTGTTTTTAGCACGCTGACTTAGTTTCCCCAAGTTGTAGGTAAAGCAGTCGGCACTGTGTTAGGTTATGCCGAATACACGTGAATATTAACTACTGTTATTCTATTTGCTATGGTAGTTATTGGTGCAGTTAGCCAGATATTTCCACATCTTCTTGGCCCCATGCCAGGAACAAAGTAGCTAGCATTTTTGATTCCCACTACCCCCTAGAGTTAGGCGGGTTACAGAGCTTGCTCTGGTGAGTTAAATGGAAGTGGAACTGATGATGCCCATCACTTCAGGTGGAAGTTTGAAGAGCCAGTTACAATTCAGCCGGCCTCTCTTTCCTTCTGCCCTTACAGTCAGCAGAGCTCCAGATAGTGGCTGCGCTATCAGTCCTGGACCCTAGAAGGGCAGCAGTATAGAGCAGAGCCCCCAGCTGATCAGCTGTGGACAAGCAGCAAGAGCTAGAAATAAACTTCATTGTTTTAAGTCACTGAGACTCGGGAGTGATTCATACTGTATCGTAACCTAGCTCATCCTGTCTTGTTTCCTGCCACAGAATCAGCACCACCCCGTGTCTACACCACAGGCGCCTGGGGATTCTGTACTGCCCACTTTTTCAGAGCTTTTCAAATAGGAATCTGCCAGCCAGTGAGAACTCTGCATTTACCAAATCGGTGTTTTGGGCTTAGACTTCAAATATCTCATTTAAGCCACAGAATGATGCCATGAAGTAGGTGCTACCATTCCACTTCACAAAAGAGGACACCAGAACTCATCATTAGGGAAGTATGCTGTAACGGGAGATATAACCAGGAAGTGAGTTAGGTCTTGAACCCAGATTTTTCCAACTCAGAAGCCTGTGGGATTCCTGCATTGGTACACAGCGTATTTTCTTAGGTACCTGTAGGTGTTTAGAACTCTGCATCGGAGTCTGAGCTGTCAACGAAACAAAGGCTATCACCATGGGCCAAATCTGGCCTTTTACCTGGATTTATGAATAAAGTTTTATCGCAACATGGCCATGGCTATGTGGTCCTTTCACGCTCCAACAGTGGCTTTGAATGGTTGTAAAAGAGACCATCTGGCCCGTAAAACCTAAAATATTTACTCTCTGACTCTTCACAGAAAATGTTTGCTGAACTTTAATCTAGACAGACTATGCTGCATTTGAAAAACTAGGAAACTGAGACCAGAGCAGAGGAGTATGCATTCAAATAGAAAATGATTTTTTTGCAGAGCTGTGTGGTGAGCCATTAAGCATAAGAAAATAATCTTCATGGTCTATGTGCACAACCGCCCTAAGTTATATAATTTGAACATGTATTTCTCTCTGCATTAAAAAAAAGATGGCTATTTTTGCTTTTCTTTAAAGAATCTAATAAACTTTTTTGATAACCCTAATGAAATGGAGATTAAATGAAAAAAATTCCACTCTTGAATTGGACTGAAATGAATTTGTATAATATTAGTTGATACCATATGTCATATATGATGTCATCCCTATTTCAGTTCATTTGACCTTATATCATGAGCATTTCCCATGTCATTGACATTTTACATAAATGTAATTGGTGATGGTTGCATAACATTCGGCTATATAGAAACGTAATTTATATAATCATTGTAAGATTTAGGTTTTTTAGAAAAGTTTTTCATTACACTGAATCTTTATACATAAATCTCTGTCTACATTTCTGATTTTTTTCTTGGCATAGATTCCTAAAAGTAGAATTCCTGGCCAAAGCGTATTAGTGGCTTAAAGGTCTCGACTCATGTTGTATATTCCTTCAGAAAGCATTGTCTGATATATATTCTACTTTGAGGATAAGGATATCTGTCTTTTTTTTTTTAATTTTTTTTAATGTCTTTTATTTATTTTTGAGAGACAGAGAGAGACAGTGTGAGCAGGGGAGGGTCAGAGAGAGACGGAGACACAGAATCTGAAGCAGGCTCCAGGCTCTGAGCTAGCTGTCAGCACAGAGCCCGATGCGGGGCTTGAACCCATGAAACGTGAGATCACGACCTGAGCTGAAGCCGGCGCTTAACCAACTGAGCCACCCAGGCACCCCGAGGATATCTGTCTTAACTCCTCCAACAATTGTTGTGTTGTTCTTTTTTTAACATCTTTCCTATGACGATATGTGAACATAGTATTATGTTTTTGTTTTAATCAGCATGTTTTGATCATTATTCAAGATGAAACTTTTTATATAATAAAAAGGATAACTAGCCATTTATGTCTTATGTTCGGAAAATATTCAATTTCAATTATATACCCTTTTACTGAGAAAAAATACTTTTAGGACCTCCCTTGATGCGTTTTATTGGGTAGTTCTACCATTTTCATTATTGGTATTTTTTTAATTGGTTGGAAATGGCCTTTTCTACCCATAGCCCTCATCTCCACCCCACTCTGAGCCTTCACTTCCCTCTGAGTGTGCTCGGTGTCCTTTTAGTGATCTTCACTTCCTCATCTCAGTCCTCTTCTTCTGGGCCACTGATTCTCTTTGTGAACTACAAAGTGCCACATCCACGTTGATATTGTTATTTCTCAGTGGCAACCCCATGTGTAGTTATTTTGGCATTAGTTCTGACAGCCTCATTTCCTTGACCTGCCATTGTTTTTATATGGCCAATCCTAAATCTTCAACACGTGCATCTCATGTTTAGGTATGGGAGCACTTTCTAGAGAGAATATCAGAAGTGGAGCCATTCAGTGCATTTATTTGACACATACTCATTGAGCATTGGCTACAGGGTGCCTGGGTGGCTAAGTTGGTTAAGCATCCAACTCTTGATTTTGGCTTGGGTCATGTTCTCATGGTTTGTGAGTTTGAGCCTTGAGCCAGGCTCTTTGATGACAGCATGGAACCTGCTTGGGATTCTCTGTCTCCTTATCTTTCTGCTTCTCCCTCCATCCCTCCCTTCTCCTCTCTCTCTCTCTCTCTCTCTCTCTCTATCAAAAATAAATAAACATTAAAAAAAGATAATATTTGAGCAAAGACTTAAAGGAGGTGAGGGGGAGAGATGTGCAATGCCTGGAGGAAGGGTATTCTGGGCAAAGAAAACAGCCCTCAAAGGGCTCTAAGGTACAGGTGTGACTGGTATGTTCCAGGAACAGCCAGAGGAGAGCAGTGGCCGGAGTGGAGCAATAATGGGGGAGGTGGTAGGGGATAAGGCCAGGGAGGTTAAGAGAATTCAGGCCATAGAAGGCCATCTGAGGTGTGTGGATTTTATCCTGAGGGAAATGGGGGAGTGGAGTACAATCACGGCCTCTTACATAAAGGAGCGATTTAATCTAACTCGGGTCTTGAAAAGCCCATTCAGGGTGCTCTGATGAGGAGATTCTGCAGCCAGGCGGTGGTGGAAGGTAGGCAGTGACTGTGGTACTGGTGCAGAGAGGATGGGGAGCCTGGGTCCGGGCAGAAGCAGAGTAGGTAAGGAGATGCGATCGGATCCTAGATGTATTTTGAAGGTACAGCCAACTGGATTGACTGTTGGACTGGGTTTCACGTCCTAGAGAAGGAGAGAGAAAAAGGATAACTCCAAGGTGTTTGGCATGAGCAGCTGGTAGGAGAGGCTGCCATCAGCTGAGATGGGGGAGGTTATGAGAAGCGCAGGGTTTGGGGTTGAGGACGGGGGATTGCTCTTGGACGTGGTGTATGTGGGATGTCTCAGTGGGATTCCAGGTGGATGTGTTGAGTAGGTAGAGTAGGTTTTAGGGGAGAGGTTCTGCTTGAAATATAAAGTTGGTGGGTGCCTGGGGGACTCAGTTGGTTAAGGGTCTGCCTCGATTTCGGCTCTGGTCATGATCTTAATGGTTTATGAGTTCAAGCTCCGTGTTGGGCTCTGTGCTGGCAACATGGAGTCTGGCTTGGGATCCTCTCTCTCCCTCTCTCTCTGCCCCTCCTCTGCTTACTTGCTCTCTCTCTGAAAATAAATTTTAAAAAAACATTAAAAAAAAAAGAAATATAAAGTTTGGAGTCTCCAGGAAAGAGATGGCATTTAAAGCCATTACAGTGCATTCCCACATGAATGAGTGCAGGTAGAAAATGACCAGATTCTCTATAGATTTCCCTCCTCTGGTATCTGCTGGGCTCTGTGTGCAGACTGCTAATTCTTTTGCTTTTTTCTTGACTTATTAGCTCTGGGCTTTTCAATCTGGGTTATGACTCCTGCCAAGAGTTACAGCATACTCTGTATCTTTCTCAACCTCAAATGTGATTCAAAAAACTCAGGAAAAAATGTTTATATTGAAATTATAATTTATGGAGTAGCATGCAAATGTTTTTTTTTTTAAAGCAAACACAATCTTTTAGAGAAAATCAATGCTTTTTTGAGGATTCCTCTCATGTCTCTAATTTGGCCCGAGTGTGGAAGTACATGTCCCCCAGTTTAGGAGTCCTGGGGAGGAGCCTCACCAGTTCCCCATCATGGAAGAAGGTTCCAGGCTACTACCTTCATCCTTCACCCCTCCCCCATCCTTGGTTTTGGAACTTTTGATTGTTTCTCAGATCAGATCTTTCTCCCTCTGTGAAGGTTTCTAAAGTGTACAACATAGACTCTGAAAGAATATTCCAAAGAAAGGATAAATGTGGTTTCAGCCATGGCAGCGCCCTTACAAATGTGTGGCCTCCTCTGGTAATGCTTTTATAATGAGCATTACTTGGGTGTGTGACTTTTAGATCCATTTGTTAAAAATTCAGTTCCAGGTCTTTGTACTTATATTTCCTACAGCTTGATTTATCTTTACAATTCTCACAGTTGTGTGGACTAAAACGCCAGCTTCTCACACAGGATACGTGCCAGGAGACTGAGGGGGAAGGAACAAGAGATCCAGGGAACTTAAACGTGTGGTGAAGGAAAGTCCTGGGATATAGAAGGGCTGTGCTTGTTTCCACTGCGTCGTTTGTTTAGAGTGAGACAGAAGGATGGAAGCCTCCAGAAGAGAGGCGTTTTGGGGAGAAAGTGTTTGATCCTTCCTTGATACATCAGAAATATTTAAGGATTCGATAAAGACAATTTAAACCAGGAAGCTGTATGAACAGAGCAGCATTATTGTTCCTAACTTAGATTGGCCACCCTCACAGAGGAAACCTGGACTTGTTTTTCAACAGAAGGCAAGGCCTGATGAGAGTAAAGTACATTCTTTGGGTAAGGCAACCTTTATTGAGCATCCATTGTGCGTTAGTACCTTCTGGAATATAACCACCTTTTATAAAATGCTCAACTTGCCTGTGGGGTAACTACTAAAATTTCCATTTTTTCGTGGCAAAACCTCCAACATAGAGAAAACCAGAAAAGAGCCCCAAAGTGTGCAGTCACTTAGTAGCATGTTGGAATTCACATCCAATCTGCTGGCTTTGAAAGCCCAAGCTCTCCTCTTTCTACACTTGCTGCTCTCTCCCAAAGTTTAGGCAGAGCATTCGCAGTAATGATTGTAAGCCACCTAAATATTATGGATACAATCAGTGTTTTTAATCATAAATACATTGATTAGCAGAAACAGGAGTTGAAAATAAAGCTACCCCAAATGGAAGCATAACATTCATTCCCCAGCCAATGCATATTAATTAATAATTAGCCAGTTATTCTACCATAGTAATATTGAAGGTAGCATTTATTAGAATCCTTAAATTAGTGGTTCTCAACCAGGGGCAATGTTGCCCCAAGGGGACATTTGGCATTGACTGCGAGAGTGCCCCTGGCATCTTCTGGGTAGAGACCAGGGATGCTGTGAGGCATCCTACCAACCGCACGGCCATCCCCACCTGCACCCAAACAAAGAATGATCCAGCCCGGATGTCAGCAGTGCCGGGGCTGAGAAACCCTGCCCTAAATAAAGAGTACGTGCAGAGAAAGGCAGCAGATACATGGTTTAACATGTGGATTCTCTCTCTCTCTCTCTCTCTCTCTCTCTCTCTCTCTCTCTCTCTTTTTTATTCCAAAAGATAATCAAGTGTTTTGAGTGAATATTTTTTTCCAAGATTATTTTAGCTGTGTTTTGTTATGAAGATGAAAACTCCCCCTAATAATCTGGATAAAGCGACTACCTACCGATGTCCTGTCAAGGTCCAGGTATTTCTAAAGCATGTTGGTCAGTGGTGTGTATCCTCTGTGTGAGGAGTATCGTGCGTACATACAAGGTGTTGGTGTGTGTGTGTGTGTTTGTGCGTGTGCACACGTGCGTACATGCACTTGCTGGTTTTGTTGGGAAGTATAAATTGGGCTTTGGAGAAAGACACCCCCCACTACCTCCAACTGTAAGCCTTCACTGCTTCCTATTAAGATTTCCCTTGCAACTTGGCCTCTTTTAAACTCCTATCTCGTGCATTCTCTCTTCTAATCTAATACCTCCACGTACATATCTAAACATGATCAGTGACAGTTTTTGCTGCGGGGTGAGGCTTTCACTGACAAGGCCAGTGAGCGCTGATTTGAGACCAGCCATTGTGAGTGACTTCAGCTGTCTCTTCAAGTGACATCCAGCTACTTGAGAAAGGAGCGATGACGAAAGTTCTTTGGACAGAAAACTTTCACTGACAAGAAGGTGACAGGTCCTTGCACAGCTGGTCTCTGATATGCCTTGGAAGGGGCCCACGGAGTGACTAATTTGAGCTTTGCAGGAGCTGGGAGGAAGCGTGGGGCCCGCGTCTTCATAGGGCTTGGAGAAGTCCGTGAGACAGACCAGAAGTGGACGCAGGCTGGAGGAACCCATTGTTGGTGGGCAATGGGCCAGGGAACCTTGTCTGTTTAGAACATGACAACACTGAAAATATTCATGGTGAATGGACATCTATGGTTTTTGCCTGCCCAGAATCCATTCTCCTTCTTCTGGTAGCAGCACCTCACTTCTCCTTTACCAAGATACCCCATGTGTACTCTCATTTGGTCGGAGACAATCCAGGCCCCAGGCCTCCTGGTTGCAGGGATTAGCCAATCAACACACCCATTCCCTTCATGGCAGTGATTGGTTCAGGGAAGGGTCAGTGACCCCAGCCAATCCACCAAGAATCAGTTCTGTGCCTTTTGCCATACTTGTTAAGAAAGAGATGTTCTTTCTCTCTCTAATCACCCAGCTGTAGAAGTAAGCCTGGAATTTCTGGAAATCACCATGTGGAACAAGGTACCTCAGCGAATAGAAGAGCTAAGAAATAGAGATACACACACACACACACACTCTCTCTCTCTCTCTCCAGGTCCTAATGGAATTATGTGAGCTCCTGATTTAGCTGTATGTGAAGGGCCTTCTGTCCAAGACTTTCCTTGTCACAAACAAATGAATTTCTGTTTTCCCTTTAGTTGATTTAAATCGGTTTCTCCACAGACAGGTTCCAGATCGATACAAATAGTACTATGTTGAGGGCCTGCTATGTTCTAGGCTCTGTGTGTCCACGAGGCCACTTTTCCTCATAGTGACCTGTGGGGTGGGCACTACTGATGTCCCATCTTAGACATGAGAAAATCTGAGACTCGGAGAGATTAGGTGATACCTGAGGGTCGGGGGGGGTAAGGGTGGCATGGAGAGGCAGGTTGTCTGTCTTAGAAACAGGCAGTCCATTGTCTGTGTAGAGAGGGTATAATGGTGTGGGTTTTGGAGCTTTGAGCCTTTGTCTTAGGGCTTCGAGATGTGCCATTCATAGGAACCTTGATGTTCCTATATCTCAGTTTTCTCATCTGCACAATGGAGATTATAAACAATTGTGCTTACTTCAGTGTGGCTGCAAGGATTAAGTGAGCAAATCCTTGTGAAGTCCTTAGAAAAATGCCTTAGGTCACAATAAACACTCAGCACATGTTAGCTATCTTTATTTTCTATGGCTGCCTTCGTGGTGAGACCTGGGCTATGCTTGCTTAGAAAGGATACTCCAGGAGCCCTGAACATCTGGACTATTGATTAGAGCTAAAATTCATTATCCTATGAAAAGGGGAAAAGTCATAAAAATAATGGGTGTTTCATTTGTTTGGTCTGTAAGTGTTTATGGAGTAACTTATCAGTGTCAGATATATATATATACAGACATGAAGAGATCAGAGCCTTTCCCTTCGGTAAAAGAAGCTAAGGCACAGATAACACTGATAGAATAGGGAAAGTGTCGTAGACTTTCAGAGAGAAGAAGTAAGCACAATGGAGGCTTGCTTGGAGGAGAGAAAATGTGAAAAAGGACGAAAGGATTCAGGAAACATGTTAGATAAGCAGGGTTCCAATACACAGAGTAGGGGGCATTTCGGGGGGGATGTAAATGCCAAGCTATAAGGAAATATAGCTCATAATCCCTTCCGTGGGGAAGGAGAGTATACACGGATGCCCAGTGCATGACTGGGTTTCCAGTTTGAAGCAGGGCCCCACTGATGTGCTGAGGATTGGGCAATCACTAGAGTTCACTTGGAGTTGACTACATTTTATGGTCTGGTCATCAGCTCGTCAACACATGGGAACACAGCCCATCCATGCTGGCTTGGCCCAAAATAAAGGAGAAGTCTGACTCCTTGTGCCTCCCTGTCCACTGATGTTCCTTTGGCTTATCCAGAGGCTGTCACATTCTGACAACCTCTGGTGCACCCAGATGATGGTCCCACCCTCTTCTTGTCTCTTTCAGCAAAGTCCGAAAGCTGCCTTGGCTTGTTCACGCATGTTGTTTCTTGACATTATGAACTCTTCCTAGGGACGCCAGATTAGCTCTCTCCATTCATTCTCTCTATTCCTAGTACCTCCCTTTTCCACTACGGAGGGTCCTCCATTCCCTTTTCCTGGACCAGAGCATCTTTTCTACTTCCCTGGTGAGGCCAGTAGGCTCTCTGGGTTAAAGCCAAAGGCTCACCAACTATACTTTGAAGGGCTCGATAGGAGAGGAAGGAGCGAGGATTGGAACCCTTGGATGACCAGGGACTCCGTGGTGGTGAGTAGCTTTTGGCCTGTGAAGAGCTCATGGCGTAGAAGAGGCACACATACCATAGTTAAATATAACAGACTATTAGAACAGCACATAAATTGGAATATACCCCAGGTCCAGCGTGCAGGAGGGAGCAAATGATTCGATTGGTGGGAGGGGCAGGAAATAGTCAGGGAAGGTTTCCCATGAAAGACAGTATTTCACCTGGATTTTTAAAGATAGATAGTATTTCACAATACTGGAAAAAAACCAGTAAGGGCATTCTGCACTGTCAGAGTAGCACTAGTCACCTGACTTGAGATGTAATCTAAGTATAAAATATATTAGATTTTGAAGACTTAGTACCCTTCCCCCAAAATAAAACTATGAAAGTATCTCCTTAATAACATTTTAAAATTGATTGGATGTTGAAATGATAATATTATGGGTATTTTGGGTCACCTAAAATATATTATTAAAATGGATGTTCCCTGTTTATTCTTTTTTTACCTGTGAGCATTAGAAAGTTTAAAATCACTATGTGACTCTCCTATCTGTCCTTGTTTTACTTATGTTTCTATCCGACGGGGCTGCTCCAGGCAGAAGAACTCGTATGTGCATAGGGAGGCAGGCAAAGCATGAGTGAGGGCAGAGTAAGAAGCCTTCAGACCTGAGGGGTGGGGAGAGGTGGGAAACGTGGCTGGAAGGCAGCCCACGGCACCACCCGAGGAGGCCCGCGTGATATCCTGACGGGGACGGGAGCCACTGAGGGGGTCAAGCGGAGACACCACGGTCAGATTTATGCTCCTCGTCTTCAGGGCCGTCAGCGGGTGACGGTCCTGATCTGTGGAGGACACGGCGATGACTATAGATAGCTCCGGGCAGGGGTCTTCCTCTCCCGTGGCTGCTGTAATTGAGTGTCACGAACTCAGTGGCTTCAAACAAGTCCGAATAACAACGGGGTGGCTGGTTGGGATGAAGGTGAGAGAATATATTTGAACAATATTTAGAGGGTAATTGACATTAAAGCACAGGATGGTACGACGTGCAAGATTGACGTCACAAACCCCACGAGTGGGAGGAAGTGGGTGGGGTGTAGGGTAAGCACGCCTCCTCTGGGTGGGGCGTTCTGGAAGCCGCTGGGTCTACGGAGGCCGTTCTCTCTCCTCCGTGCGTCTGATGTGCTTGACGTTTTCCGGAGAAGGTAGGGATGGTCCATTTCCTTAGGTTAATTACTTATCAATTACATGTCAGTTTTGGTGTGCCTGGCACTTGACGAGTCCCTAGTGGACGACTGCCACAGATTTGTTTGTTTTTCCAGTGTGATGACACTCCTGTGTCACCTGACAAATAGGCCTAAAGGTTTACTTTGTGCAGAGGCACAGGCTTTTGTGACAGGATTTTGTCTTAGGATAAATGCCCTTTCATCTCGAGAGGATGGGAAATTCATGTCACCTCGTCCAACCCACGAGCAGGGAAAACCCACGACCAGCCAGGGTCTTGTTGGAAGGAAACGGTTTGTTTTCCTTAATCATCCCAATGTCACTTCCAAGTAGAGTGAGCGACAGCGGTCTCCTTCTGACTCCATAAACTGACTGTCACAGGGAAAGATGAGCCTATTTAACTGAGGGAAAGTGCTGAAATAGTTTAATTGTCTTGTCTCCAAAGCAGACGGTTGTTATCAGAGTGGAGGAGGGGGAAGCAAAACCCAATGAAATATTAAATGCAGACAAGAATGTGTGGGTGAGCATGATTCTGTAGTTTAAACCACGTGCTTTCCCCCCCCCCCCCAGATCATTCTTAGTTTTGTTGCAAAGTGTGGTATAAAAATCATGTCAGAAGAATGGTTTGCTGGGTTATTTAAAAGCCTGCATCCACCATTTACAAGGCATGTTGATGACAGTTAAAAATGACATATCTATTATTCATGGGGTCCCCCTCCCCGACATGGAAGAGGCTGCTTGAACTTGGCGGCTGTAAATGAGGAAAGAGGAAAGTAATGGAGTTCGTGATGTAAATCTATGCTTAAACCTGTCTCAGGCTATTTCAGAAGCTCAATATTGCAATTTTCCTATGAGGGATGACCAGCTCCAGGACATCCTCGTCTGGTATAAACACCACTTAATGAAGTTTCCTTGCACCTTCCTGTTGTTTATTGCAGTTTCTTTGCTATGATCCTCATTTTTTGGGTCTGCCTTCTGACTGTGGTGTTTGTGAGGACACTCCCTGGACTCAGATTGCAGCTATGCCAGCTGCTAGCCTTGAAGCCCGAGTCTGGCTGCCCAGCCCCTGTAGGGTCCAGGTTCCCTGTCTTTTTTAAAAGGATATGATGATTTCTAGCGGTCAGGAAGTTTTTGAGAGG
Source organism: Suricata suricatta (assembly GCF_006229205.1). Taxonomy (NCBI): domain Eukaryota; kingdom Metazoa; phylum Chordata; class Mammalia; order Carnivora; family Herpestidae; genus Suricata; species Suricata suricatta. The sequence continues at coordinate 7,080,869 of NC_043715.1, forward strand.
GTATAAATGCCTGTGATGAACGTAGCACAATGTTTGCCCTACGTGAATCACTCAATCAATGTTAGGTACCAGAGAGTTTGAGAATAAAGAGATTTACCAGGCCTTAAAAGCAGAGAAAACGAAGCCCATGTGCTGACTATTGCTTGCAGACCCACAGCCACAGCACTGCCACCAGGGAGCTGGGAAGATGTGCAGAAATGCAGGGCCCACCCTGCACCTGCCGAATGAGCAACTGCGCTTTGACAGGACCCCCAGCTAGTTTGTATGCATGGTAAATATGAGGAGTGTGCGACACATGCCTGTGACAGGATATGGTGAGGGAAGGTTTCCCTATGGCCTCGGAGCTGGAAACACAGGTGCTAAGGAGCCTCTGCTTTCCAGAGAGCTGTCAGTAGTTGGGGCTAGACACTCTTATGACCCTGACTCCATCCCAGCTTTCCAAAGGTTTGCAGAACTGGCTTTTCCACTAGTCTAAATTAGCAGAAGCCTGAGGATGGAGGTCAGTGGGGGAGAATTACCAGTCATGAGTTGTTGGCTTGAAGTAGAAGGCTTCAGAAGTTTTTCCTTCTGCTTCCCCCAAAGCCATGTAAGGAAATACCTTCAGGGACATCACTTTTGAAGACCGGGGAAGCCTTAAAGAAGTGGAAAGTGGCATGCCATACCCATTGGATGGTGGCTGAGCCGGGAACCTTCAGGCCCCGCCTGGGGAATATTGACGTGGGTTCCCTGGAATTTGGGAATACATCTGAACACAGGGACTAAGGGACTGATGCTTCTCCCCTAGAGATTTCTGAAGTCAGGATATGCCTGGGAAGAGAGATGAGGAAACTCTCCTATCCCAGGCCCTTGTGACCCTCAGGGAGTGGTTCCTTGACCCCATGTGAAAAAGCATGGATTTAGAGAAGCAGGCATTGTGGTGCTGTCCTTCTTAGATGGGATCAGTAGGGGTATGAGTTTTAGTGTGGCTGAATAGGAATGGAGCTTCCCATCTGTAGGGTCCTCGGTGATGGACAGGGTAAGGGTTAAGTTGTCCACCACCCTAGAAGACCATGGCTCCTCTGGGAGGAGACCACCATACTGGCAAAGACAACTGGTAGCCAATAGAATCCTTAGGCAATGACAGAGTGACTGTGCTGCTTCCTCCCCCCAGGCAGGTGACCATTTTCCACCTAGTTCTCAATTGCAGGCAAGAGATAACTTGAAACCAGCCTTTGGGTTTCCCTCCCTCCAAAGTGCTAGGAAGGGAGGAGTGAAGACGAAAACGGTTTCTGAGAGGTACAAGCCCAGCTGGTGGTGAGGAAAAAGGAGAGACTTCAAAGTGGATACGAGTTTGGGGTTGTGAGGGGGGCTGGACTTCTAATAACTGAAAATGACCACGCAGTTTTGGAATCTACTCCAAAGTGTTCTAAGAGAATAGAGTTAGAAAATCAAAGGACTGTAGTCCAAGGCAATGGCTGGAGAAAGGAATATAATACTTGTGATTTACATCTCTCAGAGTTGTATTACTATAAACTCCAAACTCAGGTTCCTTAGTCTTTCGGGTATTTGATGTCCATAGTTTGGGCCATGTCATCAATCCTAGGCTTTCATTGATTTGCAAGAACTTTCAGTTTTGCCTAGAGAGTATTTGAAGCCCTTACTTGGAGCTGAGACCAGGGAGTGAGCATTTCCCTGCTCACCTCAACCATCCTTTGTCACCCTTGACTTGTTTTTGTGGACACAGTGACACTCTGCTGTGTTGTTTACTTATAAACACTGAGGCCAAAAAGAAAACCAAGTGCTAATGCAGGTAACGGCAGGGAAATAAAAGTGGAGATGTCAAAGAACGGAATGATTCAGAGACAGCAGAAATTTGGGAGAATGTGGGTGAAGGAAGTCTGTTTCAATGTGGCTTAAACCTGTGATAAGAATGTGTTGACTAAAAGTTTGATGTTAAGAGGAAGATTTAACAGGTTAGTGCTCCTTCATCTTAGGCATGAGTAGACCTTCCATGCACTGGACTCAGGCTTCAGTGGTGTGATCATTTCTTCAAATATCTAAAAGACTCTCAGTGTGTAAAGGGGTTGGCATTATCTCAGGATATAGACTCAAAACCAATGGAAGAAAAAGTTGGGGCTTTGGAAGTTCTGTGGAACAGTAAGAGCTGCCTCATAAGAGTGGGCTTTCTGTCACAAGTCATGAAATTTCAGTGTGTTTAGAGCCCTAAGAGATCTACATTATGATCTAGATCTGCTTATCCAGTGTTCCTGATGCTACCTCTGCATGTGAGAAGTCCCAGGGACTGCCAGAAGCGTTGAGATGTAAGGGTGGATCCTTCTGGAGCATGAAGTGTGAAATTAATATGTAATGGACCAGAACAGAAATGTGTAAAGTAGCCTTAATCACAATGAAAATAATAGCTAACATTATTGAGTGTATATTCTGTGACAGGCACTTTGGTAAGAGCCTCTTACTCAGCCTTCCATCCATCCATCCATCCATCCATCCATCCATCCATCCATCCACCCATCCATCCATCTGTTCATCCCTCCACCTACCCACCTACTATCCATCCCTTCATCATCTGTCATGTATTCATCAGTTTTTAAATCTCCAAGAGGACCCTGTGAGGTTTGAATTACAATGTCAATTTTACAGATAGGGAGTGGCTCCCAAGCCCACATTAATATCTGAAGATAAGACAAGTCTCTAGAACTGGGGGCTGGTCCCCTCTCAGCGTAGAAAAGGAGAGACAAAGAAGCAGAGTCTCAGAGGTCAAGGATGGCCCAGGCATTATTCACAAGGGAAGGAATCTTGTCTGCATGTCCTGGAGCTTTACCAGATCCGGGCCATTCTAGCTAGCCCTGTGATAGGAGAGATCCTCTACTTCAGAAACCCCTCTTTACTATTGCTTAAGTGGCCATCAGTTTGGGCCTGTAAATCCATCTTGTTTGTATCTTAACTGAAACTACATTAAGAAAATATAAACTATAATGTGTGCACAGGTGAAACCATGAATGTATGTGTATGTATGTGAAATATAATATGATTATATATTTATCTGATAATACAGAATTCACATACATACAAATTAAGTACACTGTTATAACCACTGTTTTAGCTCACCAGCAACACTGAAGGATTGGGAAGGCAAAACTTTCTCCCCATCCCGGGAACCAATTTTTGTTGAGTTCCTGCTATGTGTCAGTTTCCTCCCGTATGTAACAGAGCTGAAATTTGAACTCAACTCTGGCCACTTTCAAAGTTGGGGCTCCTCCAGGGAGAGGTATTTCCTTGTCTTTTTTGGAAATACCCAGCAATTGAGAAATGTTATCTCTACCTTAGTCAGGTAGACGCTCTTCAGCCACAACCAGGAGCAGCAGCTGGGACTAGCCGGGGATGGCGGTGGGGAGCCTGGTCTGGTAACTGAGGGGCGCCACTCAGCCGGCCTCGCCCCTCCCATGACTGTGAGCTAGCTACGGAGTAGCATGAGTTGAAAGGTCTGCCGTCCAGAGGTGGGTTCAAATCCAGAGATAAATCTCAGCTGCAGATGTGCAACTCCACCTCATTCAGTGGAGGCTCTGAACCAGCAGCATTTGGAGCACTGGCCCCTGAGGGTAGCTTGAGTCCATTTTCTCCCCAAGCTGGATTTCCAGGATCGGATGAACCGAAGGTGGAGCTGAGCCATGCTGCATCTTGGGTGGAGAGCATTGGCTTCATGTCTTGACTTTGAGCAAGAGTAGAATCCCAGAGGTAAGAAGAGATTCTTCCAGGAAGTGCTGTCAAGCGTATCTTCTTGTTTTTTGTTTTTTGGGTTTTTTTTTTGGCTTTTTTGTTTGTTTGTTTTGTTTTTGTGAAGGGCAACTCCTTTTGTTAAGAACCAAGAACCATGTCTTCGAAGTAGATGGTTGGGACATCGTTGTTTCTGTGGGAGCAGGTTCACCTGCCAGAATAGGTTTGTCTTCACTTGAACATCCTTCCTACCCTAAAATGTGCCACAAAGTGGGGAACAGTGGTTCCCAAGGGAATGGGAGAACCACACGTCAGCTCCCCCCACCCCTGCCCCAGGGAATGGCAGTAGGATTGATGATTCCTCTAAATTCATCCTGCATATATTGAAAGTTGAGCTGCCGAGGAAGATGGAGGATATGTTTTGCCATCCCAAGCATGCTTCTTGCTTAGGGTGGGAATTCCCTTCCTCTTCGTGCATGAGGGCTTCATCCATCACTGCCCTTCCTTGTCCAGCTTCATTAACCTGAGCTTGTGTTCCATCTTGTGGCAGCTTAATAACCTTTATTTGTGGAATCCCTCAAAGAAAGCCTTGGTTATAAATCCCACGTCACAGAAATGAAGGCATAAATGCCAATCTGTGTCACCGCATAATATTTATTATTTTAATTAAAGAAAATGGATAGTGACATTTATTAGGTCACAAGTTACTTTTTAATGGCAATGAATGACAAAAAAATTACTGATTTTATGAGCAAATCTTGGAACATTCCTCAATGATTATTCTGTTACACACTCAACGGGGGTGGTGCTAACAAAGCAGTGGGCACATTTTTGGAAGGCAGTGCTCATTATTTATTGGTGAGACACACTGTCTGTAACAGAAAGCGTCAGCTTCGCAAGAGGGAGAGTCAGAACTGGCTGGTGAATTCAGAGTTGCTTTTCTTCCCCAGCTGTCTTTAGGATAGAGTTTGGTTTTGTGAGATAATAAAAATATGTCTGTATGTGTGTGTCAGTTACTTCCAAAGCACAATAAACATGCTGGCAGGAGCAAGGGATTTGTGTTAGAATGTTGGTCTATCTCTGAGCCATTTCCACTGAGGCACCCTTTCCGATGGGGAAATCAGTAAGAAAGAGTCCCCCAAGGCCGGGGACCCACAGGGGGTTTAAACATGCATTATTTCATTTAATTTTCATGCTATGGCGATGAGCATATTTTATATATCCATCTGTTTACTTATTCATTTAGTCAACATACATTATTGGGATTAGTTGTTTTGGGGGATAGTTTATGGACAAGAAAGCAAACATTGTTATGTAACTTGTGCATGGTCGGCAGCCTGTAAATGGCAGTGCTGGCATAGGAACCCTCCATTTGTGACTTCAGAACCTGTGATCTTATCAAGACTCCACTGTGCCCTCTAACAACAGTGACATCTAATGATGGTGACTTTGACCACCGCTGTGGAGAAGTTAAGGAGACCTGTGGCTCTGAGGAGCTCACTGCTGTTAAAATGAATTTTTGTTTGCCTGTTCCCCAGAGCTTTGACTCCTTTATCTTTTGTGTGGCTTCTTTCCTGGGTGCACAGCCCAAAGAACAGAGCTGAAAATTTCAGGCAGATTCGTTTCTTTCACGAAAATTGTTAGTTTACAATCATAACTGGTTGTAGTCTTTATTTTAATGTGTATTTTATTTGGAACCTATTGATGGGAAAATATTAGAATACAAGGGCTCTATTGTTTTTACTTCAGTAAACTAGCAATTGTCTTATTCCTTTAGTCCAATGATACGGAGGATAGTTTTGCTCTAAAGACAGATACAGTCTACAATCCACATTGATAAGGTAGGCTTAAAGATAAAGCCACACAAAGTAAGAGAGAAAAATAAATATTTATTGAATGCATACTTTGTGTTAGCCATTAAACTATATACTTTACATGCATTATAGCCTGTAAGCTTTTAAGATATGAATTACTGTTTTCTTTTTTAAAAATTTTTTAAATGTTTTATTTATTTTTGATATAGAGAGAGACAGAGCATGAGAAGGGGAGGAGCAGAGAGAGAAGGAGACACAGAACCAGAAACAGGCTCCAGGCTCTGAGCTGTCAGCACAGAGCCTGATGCAGGGCTCGAACCCACAAACATGAGATCTGACCTGAGCCGAAGTCAGAGGCTTAACCAACTGAGCCACCCAGGCGCCCCTGAATTACTGTTTTCTAAGTGGGGAAGTTGAGGCTCAAACTCTTTCCACTAGGCAACCAACAGCTCTTAGATCAATTGCACACAGTTGGTGTGTATTCCCATGAAGCTTTTGACGTTGGGGCACTCACTGACTGGGATTTGTAAAAAACTGGGGGAGGTAACTGCTGTCCCTCAACATAGATCTGAAGTGAATATAGTTCAATGGGTTTTGACAAATGCATGCACCTGTGTAGCTGAAGTCCCAGCCAAGACAGAAAACATTAACATCACTGCGGCGAGTTCCCTGTGCCCTTTCCAGCCAATCTCACCATCTACAGGCGTCTACTGTCTTGATTTCTTCATCAAAGATTCGTTTCTTCTTGTTCCTGGACTTCTTATTAATGGAATTTGACGGTAAACACTCTTGAATATATGGCTTCTTTCATTCAGTGGTTTTTAGATTCTTCCAGGCTGGGATGTGTGTCAATAGTTCATTCCTTTTTTTTTTTTTTTTTTAATTGCCGAGAGCATCACACTGCATGGAATATGCCATCACTTATTTATTAACTCACCTAATGAATATCTGCATTTTCTCCAGTGATGGGCAGTTCTGGATAAAGCTGCTCTGAGCATTGTTTTGTTGCTGTGAGCATCTTTGTGGAGGTGTTTGTTTTCTCGTCTCTTGGGTAGACAGCTAGGATTGGGATTTCTTGGTCATAGGGTAGAGGTGTGTTTAATGTAAGACACTGTGAAAGTGTTTACCCAAGTGACTGTGCCATTTTGTGTTCTCGCCAGCAGCGTGTGAGTTGCAGTTGCTTTCTACTCGCCCAAATCTGCAGCTGTGAAGCTTTTTAATCGGAGCCATTCTAGAAGTTGTGTTTGTTTTAATTTGTATTTCCTTTTTGTGTTAATTTGTATTTCCCTAATGATTAATGCAGTGGGTGCTTTTCCTATGCGCTTATTGGGCATTCAAATATTTTCCTTTATAAAGTGTCTACTCAGGTCTTTTGCCAGCCTTCTATTTTCTAAAATTGGACTATTTACATGTATTTTATTTATTTGTAGGAGTTCTTTATATATTCTGGATTTAAGTCTGCTGTCAGATAAATATTTTGCAAATGTATTCTTTCAGTCTGTGGCTTATCTGTACATTTGCTTCTTTTTTTCCCCTGTACTATTGGAGTGTGATTGATATATAAAATGTTGCCTACATTTTTAGTGAATTTTCATTTTCTTTAAATATAACTTATTCTTTTTCCTTTAGTAACTATTATTTTCATTGTTCAACCTACTCCAAGGCTACAAAGATATTTCCCTATGTCGTCTCCTAGTGGTTTTGCTGTTTGGTTTTTGGAGTTAGGTCTGTGAGTCATCTTGAACTGATTTCATATTTGGATTTGAGTAAAGGTTGAGGTTCATTTTTTTACCATATGGACATTTGATTGTTTTAGCACCATTTGTTGTCCTTTCTCTATTGAATTGTTATAATATATAATTGAATAACTATAAAAAAATTCTACCATATATGTCTATTTCTGGACTGGATTCTGTTCCATTGATCTGTATGTGCACTCTATACCATGACTGCATGGATGTGTGCCCTTCGCATTTCTATGTAAATTTCAGAATTAGATTACAAGTTTCCAAACACCACCACCACCACCACCACCACCTGCTGGGATCTTGATGGGTACTGTGTTAGATCTACAGGTTAGTTTGGAAGAGAATTGATACCTCTATAGTACTAAATCTTCAAATCCATGAACATGATCTATCTCTCCATTTATTAGGGAGTTCCTCACTTTCTCTCAGCACTGCTATGGTTTTCAGAGATGGGAGACGTTGTGAGTTTTAATGTTGTCTATTTCATCTATGTTGTAAATTTACCTGTATTTTTGATGCTGTTGTACTTAGTATAATTTAAGGATTTCATTTTGTAATCTTCATTCCTACAACATTGGGATAGTTTTTGTATATTCGCTTACTAGTTCTAAAACTTGCTTCATAGTTTACTTAATATTTTCTGTATACACCATTATGGCAATCTGCAAATAAAAATAATTTTACTTCTTTCTTTAAAATCTGTGTATCTTTCATTATTCCTGAATTATTGCTCTGGCTAGGGTTTCCTGCTAAATAGAAGTAATGAGAGCAGAAATACTTGTCTATTCCTTATCTTGGGGGAAAATTTTACTCTTCACTATTATATATGATGTTATTTGTAAGGTTTTTTTTTAATAGATAATTTTTATCAAGTTGAGGGATTTCTCTTTGTTTCTAGTTATTGAGAGGTTTTTCTTCTTTTTTTAAATCATGAATGAGGGTTGGACTTTGTCATATTCTTTTTTGAATCCATTGTGATAACTAGCCATAGCATATTTTGTTATACTGCTGATAATGATCAGTTACATTCATGGGCTTTCTGATGTTAAATCAGTCTTACATATTGTGTCATAATGTATTATCACTTAATAAATTGCTGGATTTGCTTTGTAAATATTTTGACTGAGATTTTTATATCTCGTTCAGTGAGGTAGGTTGGGATGAAATTTTCTTTCTTTCCTTTTTGCCTTTTCCTTTTTTTTTTTTTTTGTATCAGCATTATATTGACCTCGTAAAATGAGTTGGGAAATATCTCCCCTGCTCTATCTCCTGAAAGAGTTTGTGTAAGACTGATTCATTACTGAATCCATGAAGGCCTGGAATTTTATTTGTGGAGACATTTTCAATTATGAATTCATTTTTTTTCAATAATTATAACACTATTCAGGCTTTCTGTTACTTTTTGTGAAGCTCTGGTAATTTGTGTCTTTCAAGGAATTTGTCCATTTCATCTCTGTTGTTTAACATATTACATATGTTTGTTCATAATCGCCTCTTACTAACATTTTAATGCCTGTAGTTATATCCTCATTTTCATTATTGATGTTGGTAATTTATAATTTTCTTTCTTGTTTCTTGATCAGATTTGCTAGTAATGCTTGATTTTATGGAACTTTTTACAAGACTCAGCATTTGGGTTGTTGTTTTTCATTATGGATTTTTATTTCACTGATTTCCTATCTTCATTATTTCCTCCTTTTAGTTCCTGTTTTAAATTTGCTCTCCTTTTCTACTGTCTTTCTAGCAATGAATCATTGATTTTAGACTATTTTATTTTCTCATATAAACTTCTAAAGTTATAAATTTCCCTCTGAACACTGCTTTGGGTGCAACATACACATTTTGACACATTGTATTTTTCATTATCATTTAGGTACAAATATTTTCTCATTTTCTTAATATTTTTTACCTTTGAATATGGGTTAGCATATTATATATTTTAAAAATATTTGGGTATTTTATAGACATTTTCTTATTTAATTTTTTATTTTATTGTCTTACATTATCTTCTATCAGTGTTTTATAAGCTCATAATATCTTAACACATCATCATTTAACCCCTTACAACTAATTGATTAGTAAATAATGCTGCACTAAACATCTTTGTGTGTGTATGTGTGCGTTCTTGTCTTCCTTGTTTGCTTAAGACATATTTTCAGGAGTGAAATTACAGACTTGTAGGGTATGCAGTGTTTCAAGAAGTCTTTCTTTTAATTTTTGCAAAGACTTCTTTCATGTATTTGCTTCTTTTGCCTCATCTTACTGATCTGTATTCAATTTCCTTTTGAAGTCATAGAATCAACTATGAGCAACTGTACTCTTAGTTCCCTGGAGTTTTCCTACAGAGATTACCTCTGCTTGGAATATAATGCCCCTAGGGCCCTACTGCATTTGTAAAATCTGGCTTTTCTGAGGAGCATCCTGTTACATAAACCTCCCAGATTCCACAAGAGGTAAAGAGCCTTTCCCATTTCCCTTCTCCAAATATATTTCATTTTCAAACTTTAGGGCTGTAGGAATAATCGCCACTCAAAAATTCTGGCCATATCCTAGTGTCTTTCTCTTCCTCCTCCCCTTCCTTCTCCTCCTTTTTTTCTCCCCCTTCTCTCTCTTCTCCCCTTCTTCCCCTTTCCTCCCCTTTCTCCCCCTTCTCTTCTCCTTCTCCTCCTTTTTTTTTTTTTTTTTTTTTTAAAGGAAGCATTTGTCTTTGTAAAATTTCTGATTCCCATAAAGGAGCCATAGAGATAATTTTTTTGGCACACTGGATTCCTTCATATCTATCTCGAATTTTGGAGCAATCAAGAAGCTCACAACAGGCTCACAGGCCATATAATATTTCATTTCTCTTTGAGCATCTTTCCTAAAAGGATAAAACCACCAAGGGTCCTGAAATCTAGTTTAGTATCTGCTTCTTCACAGCTTAGTGAAATTGCTAGATCTCTGAGAACACATAGCCTTCTCCAAGTTCTAATCTGTTTCTGATAATACATTCGTAATAAACACATCAATTCACTCCTCTTCTAGGGCTAATAATTAGTCTGTGGTGAAGGTATAATTGTATTGGCATTTATAATAATGACAAACAAGTCTCTAAAATGTATTCCTAGTTTACATGGGCTTCTTCAGCTTACGGGTGTAAACAGGGCTCACGAGCCATAATAACCCATATGTAGTAATAACCTCCCAATTCAGGTGAGCCCGTAGCTTTTGAGTACATGTGACTCTCAGGTACTAGTTTGTCTTGTTGAGTCTCACTGCTGTTTCTGCTGGGTACGGCTGAACCCGCTTCACTGAGAGCAACCCAGTCAGAGTAAGGAGAATGAAATGTTTCCTCTCATGGGAGGAGGTAGCAAATACTGCCATGTTTAATTTTCCATAAAATGTGAAAAACAGAAAAGCTATAGTATGAGCCCGGGATTAGTCAGGAAAATGGAGCCACCACATGTATAAGGGGAGAAATGAATGTGGGAGAAGTCCGGGTTTGATGGTTTGGAAGCTAGAAGATCAGGGACATATTCACCAGTGACCCAGGCTTGACACAGTGGGGCAGATGGGGCAGTCAGAGCCCCTGGGGACAGGGAGGAGCCACCGCATCTCACAGCATCCTCTGAGGTGGAGCTCAGACAGGTCAGAGAAGCTGCCGCATCTGGCTGCCAGAGCGTTCCTAAAGGAATGTCTTCCACTTCTTTGCCACCTTCCAAATGTCATGTGAGTTCCTGCAATTGGCAGATTCTAACCTAAATCCGTATGGGGAAGATCTAGAAATGGATTTCCCAGCCTTATAAGGGAATGATGGCAGGGTCAGCCTGACAACAGTTGTTCTAGCCCCAGAACCCTCTTCCTTTCCACCCTCATAACATCTGATACGTGCTTGGCCCCACGCAGGAGTTCTGTAAGTACTGTGCTTGTCCCCATTTCCCCACACCAATGCTCTTTGGAGACCTTGCACTATGCTGTGATAGGAAACCAGGAAATCAGCCACAACCCAACGCACCCAAAACAGACAGAGTCTGTGTGTGGTCTGACGTGCTGCAAAGGAGTTTCCACCATACATGTGGTCCCTTCAAGTGCTATAATCATGTTGCCTCTCTTTCCAGGAGAAGAGATTCAGTTGGCTTAACATGTGTCCTTTTAAAATGCAGATACCCTCAAAACTGAGATATAGTCCATGACTTTAGTGCAAATTATCTCATTGTCATTGCTTGGGGACATAAAAGGACCCTTGTGAGAAGAATTGGTGTTAGCAAGGATATGATGAATCTAAAGAATGGCTCACTGGGCATTTTGTCAAAAAGTCACTATTTAGGTTAAAGGTCCTCAAACAGGAAGAAGCATCAGATAATAGGAGCGTCAGATTTGAGGTTCATGGGCAGCTGAAGGATTGTATACAGGTGCCTGGAACCTAGAGGTAAAGGAGAGAAAGCTCCAGGAAGAGAGGAGGAAAGAAAGTGAATTTATCATTGATGAGTGACATTTTTCTTGAAAATTTGTCCCAGGTTATTCATTCATGTTTAAAAAGAGTATACAGGGACTCCTGGGCGGCTCTATCAGTTAAACGCTGACTTTGGCTCAGGTCGTGATGACTTTGGCTCAGGTCGTGATCTCACAGTTCGTGAGTTGGAGCCCTGTATCGGGCTCTGTGCTAACAGCTTGGAGCCTGGAACCTGCTTCAGATTCTGTGTCTCCCTCTCTCTCCCTGCCTCTCCCCTGCTCATGCTCTGTCTGTCTCTCAAAATAAAGAAATGTTAAAAAAATTAAAAAAAAGGAGTCTACAAACTTAGAATAATGAATGTCAAAGTCTTAGATCTGGTATCTTGAACTAAACTAAGGAGGTAGACAAACTGCTGGGAGATTACAGAATTTAGGTAGTGGGAATCCCCTGTAGGGGTTGGATGATTCAGATGCTGTCTGGTTAGGAAAACCATCTACCACCCAAGCCCTGGCCAGTAGCATAACTCAATCCCAAGCCCCATTGAGGGGGGTGGGTGAGTGGCAGACATGTTTCCTACATCTTTCTCTTTTGAAATGACCCAAAAAGCTTGGAGTGGACTTACAGAGCTGAACTGCAGCTAGATAGTTATGATCCCTACAGAGCCTGGGGCAGCTGGTCCTGTGAAGAACAGCTATCAGGGGACCTTTTTCCTTCAAAGGTGTCACCAGTTAGCCTCACCTAGTTTGTCTGTCAGTTGCTTCGATCAGAACCTTTCATTGTTAGTTGATTTAACATTTCAAGTCTTATTCTGTATGTACATTCAAAATCTCTTTTACTTACTTGGACTTATCTAAACAACTAATGCCATATTCTTTTAGCACATAAGGAACCTTGATACTTATCACAAAGAGCAAGAAGAGAGGAATTTTGTGTGCCATTTCTTTCTGCTCCCAGGATTGGTGTCATCTCTACTTGTTGACTTTCTGTCTCCTGGCATGGTTTAGATTGGAGACATCATCATCATCAAAATGATCTTAATAATTGTTATCCCCCAATAATGGTTGGTAGCTATTGAGGACTTACTTTGTACCCAGGGGCCTGCTAAGTGCTTAATATGTAATATCAAATTTAATTCTTGAAAGAACCCTAGGGGTTTGCAGCTATTGTTATGGGTAAAGTTTGCCCAGGGTCACACCTTAGAGGTAAATCCTTGGTTGGAATTTAGTGGGGAAGAATGATTAGGCCTTCCTCTACTCCTGGCATGTTGTGTGACATCTAAAGTTGCTAAACTCAGAAATTAAATGACCCCAACAACCACGGGAAAGAGAGAAGTCAACAATTTCCTTGTATTTCTATTGCTTTTGAATCAATCTATAGGTACTAACCTTGTTCTTTTGACTCATTTCATTTTCTGATCCTTAAAAATAAGCAAAATCACTCTTTGTTATTAGTCTTTATACAATATTCCTTTGATTTTACTCTGACTTTATTTTCAACAACGATATACTTCTGTACATGTATGCTTCTAAGGGTGACACTCTAAATCATTTATTAAATCCTACTTCACCTTCACACCCAACTCTAAGATCTTCAGTAGAAACTTGGTTTTCAGGGGCTTGGAAAACAGTGTGGGCTAGATTAGAGACATGTTTGACAGATCTGCAACTCCTTTACTGATGGGATTTTAGACTTAAAGCGCAGGTTGGGGACGAAGAGAGGTAAGGTGAAGGAAGGACAGAGCCACCAAAGAAAGTTTTATTAAACAGCCTTGAGACAAAGAGAAGGAGAAGCCAAAGAGAAATACTCTGATTTTCACTGGAGCCCCTATGTCTGGAAATGCGGAGAGGCTCAGACTTAGGTTGAAGGTAGTGATGGAGCCTGGAATACTAGGAAGAGAGGGGGCTAAGGTTATATGGTTCATTTGTGTCTTGAGGAATGTGTTCTGGGGAAGATGAAGAGAGGCTGGACAGGTTAACAAATTTCCCACTTAAGACATTCATAGCACCTCATTGGGACCAGGGTTGGGAGACTGGAACAGGAGAACGCGTTCTTTTGTCTCTCTCTCAGCTCAAGTCCCTTCTCCATACCAGAAAACCAGCTTGCTGTCCTTGGGCACATCCTGCTCTGTGTTTGCAGCTAAAAAACTAAAAAAAGTGCAGGGCCAGCTAGTCCAGCAGGTTCAGAGAAAGCTTGTCTTATTGAGATACAGTGTTGAAGATTCCAACCATTAACATGTTCACATTTGCATACATTGTGGACCACTTTTTCCTAGTGATTTTCTCCTTTTTAGTGGCTTGGTTTCAAATTGCCTTCTTATAGGGAATAGTTTGTGGCCTGATCAGTCACACTATGCTATGGACTGAACGTGTCACTCTCAAAATGCATGTGTTGGAGCCCTAACCTCTAATGTGATGGTACTTGGAGATGGCATTGGAGTCCTCATAATGGGATGAGTGCCCTGATAAAAAGGGACAGAAGAGAGCTTACTTCCTCTTTCTCTCTGTCTCGGCCATGTGAGGACACAATGAGAAGACAGGCATCTGCAAACTACAAAGTAGACCCTCTCCAGGATACACCTAGGCTGGCATCTTGATCTTAAACTTCCCCACCTCCAGAACTATGAAAAATAAATGTCTGTTATCTAAGCCACCCCATTAGAGGTAATTCATCATGGCAACTTGAACTAAGACACATCATTATGACTGACAGTTTTAAAATCTTTGCAGGAAGAAAAAAGTCTTTTAAATTAATCAAGAGTCATTTGAGAAGAGCATATTATCATGGAAATAGTACAGGCTTTGCGGTCACAGAGTTGGGATTGTATGCCACTTCTCACATAGGAATTAGGTGACTTCAGACAAGTAACCTAATTTCTTTGAATATCAGTTTCCTAATCAGAAACTATGGGGATATTGCTTCTAAAAGATTCAGAACTATATAATATATAAACTTCTTACATACTTGGTATATGATAAGTCCTCAGTAAGAAGTAGCTATTCTTCATGCCCATGAGAATGACCAGCATATTTTGCTTGACAGCACCAAGTGCTGGGGAGGGTGTGGAGCAACCGGAATGCTCACTCACCACTGGCGAGAGCATGTGTCAGCACGGCCACTTTGGAACACTGTTTGGTGCTGTCTAATAAACTGAACATCTGTAGACATTGTGGCCAGTGATTCCAGCCCCGGTACACACCCCTGGAAATGCAGACATATGTGGCCCAAAGGATATGTACAGGAATGATCCAGAAACACTATTCGCATTTGTCAGAATTCCCAAACAAACACAAATGTCTGTCGATAGTAGATCCAGTCATGAAAAAATGAGCTATTACTGTGTGCAGCAATTTGGATGAACCTCACAAGCATAACATCAAGTGATTGAAGTCAGATGTAAAGGAGTGCATATGGTGTGATTCCATTTATGTAGAGTTCAAAGGCAAGCAAACAGAGTCTATGTGGTACAAGTGAGGAGGGTGATTACCTTTGAGGAAGAAGTGGCCAATGACTAGGGAATAACAAGATATCTCAGGGGCTGGTCACATTCTCTATGTTCTTTTTACAATTTAAAAAAAAATATCAGCTCTGATCATCCAACAGGCCCTTACCTATTTGGCCCTTACCACATTTTAAAATAATGTTTATTATTTAGTTTTGAGAGAGACAGAGCATGAGTTGGGGAGGGTTAGATGGAGAAGGAGACACAGAATCTGAATCAGGCTCCAGGCTTTGAGCTGTCAGCATAGAGTCCAACGTGGGGCTGAACTCACAAAGCACGAGATCATGACCTGAACTGAGGTCAGACACTTAACCAACGGAACCACCCAGGCATCCTGCATTCTCTATGTTCTTAATCATTTCTTGATCTAGTTACAAGAGCATAGGCACTTTGTAAAAATGCCTTGAGCTACATTTGTGATTTGTATACTTTTCTGTGTATTTCTTACGGTTAATAAAAATTTCATTTCTCTTTATTGTTATTAGCTGTCTCTAGAG